>NC_072738.1:57811052-58111052 GCF_026930045.1 Uloborus diversus
GATCAATTTTAGGTCCTTTACTTTTTTTAATATATGAGCCGCTCAGAAGCCATTGCGGTTAAGTCCATTTTTTGATATTTTCTGATTTTTGGAAATTTTGATGAAATAAATAATAATCTTCTTAGTTATTAAAGGATTTACTCGTTAGTTACTTTTTTCTAGGTTAGACAGCCTTTTTTTAATAGCTTCCAAAATTATTGTATAATAATTTCAGAAGCCATTGTGAATAAGTCCACCTTTTCAATATTTTTTTACATAAACTTTGAAAATTAAATTATTCTTCTTCTTTCGATATTTGTTGGCAGTACTGAAAAACAAGAAATTCATAGTAACTGTAACCGTTACCTTCTAATTAGAATTGTTTGAGCCTTGTGCATGTGCGTCAGAGTAGGGTAATAATGCCGGTTCTGCCCCAAGAGGCGGCTCTGCGGCTATGAGCCGCCTCCCAATCCCTCCGCCTCCCTGATGCCGCCTCCACCGCCTCCCAATCCCTGCGCCTCCCTGATGCCGCCGTCCATTGCCCCTCTGACCTCCCCCAGCCGTTCCTTCCCTCCCCCAGCCGTTCCCTCCCTCGCCGCGTGAGTTGAGTTGTCCGTGAAAGATTACGAGGTTTCTGGTTGTCATGACAACCAGAGTTTTGGGATGGCAACACTTCGTAGAAGTTTTCGGATGGCAACACTTGTTTTTCGTAACCTTTTACGAGTTTTGGGATGGCAACACTCAACGTTTCGGATGTGAATATTTTTACGCGAACTTTGAAGATTTTATTTTTGCAATGCTCCTGGCGCCATCTATTGAGAGGTTGATTTTTTTATTTCCGAACTTTGAATAATTTCGACGAATGGTTGTCAAGACAACCAAAGTTTCGCGAATTTAATTATTTTTATTTTTACAGAGTGTCGCTGCTCGGAATCGAACACCCAAACTTTGAGTTAGCAAAAACGTATGCTAACCACTATGCTATATTTTTCATTACTCTTTCAGTCTTAATGTGAATCTGTACCATGACAACGAATATTACAATTAAATTAATTTTAAAACCATCAGTTAATTCACTCTTTAGTACTAATCATGGCATATCATTAACTGTATTTCAGCTCATAATTGAAACTATCATCATTATTATTATTTTTCATAATAACAAAGTTTTCACTTAAGTAAAGATTTATTTAAATACAACCCATTCGAGATTTTAGATTTGGTTCAATGCTTTATGGACTTGAAATATATTTTAAACTTTGATTTTCTTTTTCATGCATTTCAAACTTTATCATTTTTATTTTTTTCTAACTTGTTAAATTTTCTTAACTAATTTCATTTTTCTTTGTCAAATTTACAAATATTTTTTCTAACTTGTAAAAATTTCGAAGAAATAATTTTCTTAACTAATTTTTTTTTGACTTTCATACAACAAAATATTTTTTCTTACTTGTTAAATTTTCAAAGAAATAATTAACTTAAATATTCTTTCACACATTTTGAACTTTAACGTTTTTTCCTGTCATTTAGCACTTTGATTTTTTTTTTCACTATTTTAGCGTTTTTCAATTATTTTCAGTCTTTAACTATTTTCTTAACTTTTTAGTCTTTAACTAATTTCAAGCATTTCAGACTTAGATTATTTTTTCGTGATTTCGATTTTTTTTAGTATATTTTAGAGTTTGATCATTTTCTCGCTTGTTTTTACTTTATCGTTTTTTTTTTTTTCCGATATTTTTAAACTTAGAAATTTTTCACAAGTAGTGACAGGAATCGAACCTTCAAATTTTTCAAAACGTTATCATGTCTTCAATTTTTGCAATCATGTCAAACTTGCAATCAATTTACTCGTAGTAGTAATTAACACTTATCATTAACAAATTTTCTCAGATTTTAAAAAATCAACTTAATTAATTTTTTCCAGTAAGCAAATTGCGCACTCAAGTTACATTCCAACACTGCATATATGTTTCAAGAGTTTCATTGAATTTATCACATTCCATTTAATTAACTCTAATAATTACTTTTTCATTAATACTTAACTTAATCATTTTATCATACATTTATTCCAGTTACAAAATTATGCTTAAAAGTTATTTATTTTTCTTAGCACAAGAGATTTTAACATGTTCCTACTAAAATGCTTTTCACTCTAGTTTGAGTTTACTAAAATAGCAACTCATTTACGATTTAGATTCATTTAATCGTCTTTGATTCTTTTTTCATTGTTAATATTTTAAATTATCACATACGTTATTATTTTTATACATTTATCCATTTAATTTTCGAAAATCTACAATCAATTTACTTTTCGTATTAATTAACACTTATCACTATCAAATATTTTCATGAATTTTAAAAAATTATCTTCTTAAATAATTTTTTACTGTAACCAAATTTCCCACTCAAGTTATATTTTATCACTACATATGCTTTTCATGAGTTTCACTTAATTTATCGCATTTCATTTAATTAACTCTAATAATTATTTTTTATCATCGATATTTAAGTTAATCATATTTTCCTTTCTTTATTTTTTTTTTCATGCAAACACTCTTGATGGAATAAAACAAAATTTTCAACTTTCATGAATTAAATCCCCTCTGAATATTTTATTTTACTTTACCATACTTTACTATTTTACTTACTGCGTTTTACTATTTATCATTCATTACAGCTTTTCCAAAATATTACTTTACAACCAACCAATTTCATTAACAGAATTTTCATTACAATTTATAAATTTCACTTTTATTTAATTATTTTTACCTACGGTAAAATAAAACACATAACACAAAAATGTTAAACATCAATGAAGTACCCAAGAAATGTTAAAATTATAAGTCGAGTATCAAAACTTCATGTCAGCAAATTTTAAAAAATAGACTTACCGAAAAATAACTTCTACTGAAATTCATTTCAAAACTTGGAATCAATTTACTCTTAGCATTAATAAACACTTATCATTAAGAAATTTTCATGGATTTTAAAAATCAACTTATTTAATTTTTTTCCAGTAAGCAAATTTCGCACTCAAGTTACATTTCATCACTTTATATGCTTTTCAAGAGTTTCATTTAATTTATCACATTTTATTTAATCAACTCTATTAATTATTTTTTTGATTAGTATTTAACTTAGTCATTTTATCGCATAGTGTTTTACTTTATTATTTTTTTTTTTCATACAAGCACTCTTGTTAGAATAAAACAAAATTTTCAACCTTCATGAATTAGAATCACTTTGGCTATTTCTTTTTCCCAATAATATTTTACTTTAACAACTAATTTCTTTAACAAAGTCGATATCATTTATTTTAGTCTTTATCCTTTTCGAACGATACATTCAAATGGACAGCTATACGTTAAATTAAGAAACTTAATCTAAATTTTGACAAATTAAGTTATAGTTAAATACTGACTAAAATTAAGTACAAAAGACTAACCTTTTTTGGGGTGAAATCCCTCAAGTACCAGCTATCGCGAAGTTATTTAAAAACAGTGAATGAAATTGTAATAAGTGGATTGTTAATTATAACTCAATCTCACAAAATTACAATTACATGCATGTTTTATTTGAAATCGCTGCATACGACTGGCTGCCCATCGTCGATTTGCAGAACGCATGCCGTGATATCGCAAATCAACTCGGCTGTTGAAAAAAACTACCGTAATCCCACAGCACTTCGGATCGTCCACACACACACATCGAGGCGAATTGAGAAAATGACTTTATCAATATTGCTATCTACCCCTTTACCGATAACAGATAGCAAACCCCACGTGCTAGTATTATTCACCACCTGGCCTACGTCTTTCAAGTGATGTCACTGTTTCTGACCAATTAAAATTAGTTCACGTTTCTCAAATATCAAGCACATAGATCGGCAATAGCCTGATGTCAGGTTTTCCAAACAAAATTTTAGATTTTAATTCGTAGTTTCGAATTAATTTCTTTTTCATTTCAAACTTATAAAAAAAATTTCCAGCTTGTAAGAATATTTCTTTCAAAAACAGATTTTTGATTCAAAACAGTATTTTTTCAAACTTGTAATATTTTTCTACTTAGAAAATGAAATCAAAAATTTTTGTTTTCTTTAATCATATAAAATGTTTTTAAGAAATAATTTCTCAAACTTGTAATATTTTTCCACTAATTAAAAAAAATCAATTTTTTTTTTCAATCATATAAAAATAAATTTTTAATCTTACAACAGTAAATTTTTCCGCAAAAATATTTTTTTCAAATCAAAATAATAATAATATTTTTGTAACATATTGTTTTTTTTCCTTTCAATCTTTTTTTTTTTTTCAAAAATTTTCAAACTTACAAAATAAAATTTTTTCAACTGAATCTTCAAACGAAATGCTTTAATTAAATTTAAAACTCAATATCACTTTACTCTTAGTATTAATAACCAATAGCACTTAACCATTTACTCTTTGCACTCTAAGTATTAATTAACACACACGCATTAGAAATAATAATAATAATGTTTAAGATACTTACAAATCATTCACTCAAGCTTTCAAATATCCATCTAGCATGTTATTGTTCATTCGTGTGAGGGAACTTGTAATAAAACTTTACTTATCAACCGAAATTATAAGCGAAAATATCGCATTTTTTAGCACTTAATATAATCCTACAATTAACAAATTGGTTTTAACTTTGAATTTAAGAAAAATAAAAACTATTACACACTTAGTAACATATCTATCGATGTATATTATTTCATGACAAATCACAAATAGGTGAGGATCTTTTATCGATCATGTGACCAACTAAGTTAAGAAAGAGCGTTCTTATCTCATATGAGAATTTATAAGTCTTTAATATTTCTCTTTAATGTAAGTGTATTGATACGTACGAGTTTGTGTATGTGAATATAACTGTGTATTGTTTTCAAACCATTGTCATGTTTAAGCTTTACGGTTCTAATTTTGAATTTCCACTTAGCATTATTTGAAGTCCTTCGCATGCATTAAACTATAGAAATATTACAAAAATTATATTTTCATTTAGTCTTAATTACAAAACCATACAATAAGATGAAGACAACACCGATAGTATAAAGATTACTTACAATAAAGTGCATATAAAAAATATATGTAAGAGTGATTTCAAAGTATAATCCATCAACCATATTCAACAACTCAATCAAAACACAAGTCTCTTTTAAAATGATAAACACAATTTATTCACACACACAGTAAAAGACAATTAAAAAAACTTTCATCTTTAAGTAAAACTCTTCAAAACTTTCAAGCGTATTTTTAACATCGATTGCATCAAATAAATCAGACACATGACATTTTAAACATGGACTATCAACATTCAAAGTAACGAAGTCACGAGTCAAGTTTTCCCAATTAACATTAAAAAGAGCCCGTTCGAAAAAAGTGTCGAACTTTCGACCCCTTGTTAATGATTCACATTCATGCACTCTCATGTAAAAAATGAATCCATTTTTACAATCCACACATTCTTTTTTAGAAAGGTAGTTTATGTTGCATATGAGCTCATCAAATAGTCACTTACGTAGAGAATCAGCCAGTTTACGAACTTCTTGTGATGTATATGTGCTGATTTTATCACATCGACAATCACAGGGATATTTTTTCTCAATTTCCGAAAGGATGTACTCTTTTAGAGTATAAGTCATAAGTTTGTCTTTGACACTACGTGAGATACAAGGGGACGCGTAGCACAATTTGTCAATCTGGCTTTCCAAAAGTAGAACTCTATCAGGCATCAACTGGAACACTTCTCGTTTCAGTTTGAACAATCTTTGCACACTAACACAGATGTTACCATTCGCACTCGACTCTCCTTTTTTATAACAAAAGCGAAATCACGGTCTTCGATTAATTTTTGATTTACATTTTTACGTAGGCTTGAAATAAGTGATCTCCACACATCTGGTTCTAAGGAAATACCATCCATAGTTGGTCGAAAAATACCATCTTTCCCACACGTATATCTTCTAATATGCACGCGTGTACGTTTCCGAAAAGTATTCACCTAAAGTGAAAATACAATCACCCAAGTGTATCATATCATCAGGCTGTGGAGAAGCCTCAATGTTCATTCACATCACATCGGTTTTCACATCACATCGAATGCCGATGACGTTTTCGCATCTCACGCATGACATGATCAATCACGTGTAATTGATCATGTCAATTTGCATGAGATGCGAAACCGTCATCGGCATTCGATGTGATGTGAAAACCGATGTGATGTGAATGAACATTGAGGCTTCTCCACAGCCTGATGATATGATACACTTGGGTGATTGTATTTTCACTTTAGGTGAATACTTTTCGGAAACGTACACGCGTGCATATTAGAAGATATACGTGTGGGAAAGATGGTATTTTTCGACCAACTATGGATGGTATTTCCTTAGAACCAGATGTGTGGAGATCACTTATTTCAAGCCTACGTAAAAATGTAAATCAAAAATTAATCGAAGACCGTGATTTCGCTTTTGTTATAAAAAAGGAGAGTCGAGTGCGAATGGTAACATCTGTGTTAGTGTGCAAAGATTGTTCAAACTGAAACGAGAAGTGTTCCAGTTGATGCCTGATAGAGTTCTACTTTTGGAAAGCCAGATTGACAAATTGTGCTACGCGTCCCCTTGTATCTCACGTAGTGTCAAAGACAAACTTATGACTTATACTCTAAAAGAGTACATCCTTTCGGAAATTGAGAAAAAATATCCCTGTGATTGTCGATGTGATAAAATCAGCACATATACATCACAAGAAGTTCGTAAACTGGCTGATTCTCTACGTAAGTGACTATTTGATGAGCTCATATGCAACATAAACTACCTTTCTAAAAAAAAAGAATGTGTGGATTGTAAAAATGGATTCATTTTTTACATGAGAGTGCATGAATGTGAATCATTAACAAGGGGTCGAAAGTTCGACACTTTTTTCGAACGGGCTCTTTTTAATGTTAATTTGGAAAACTTGACTCGTGACTTCGTTACTTTGAATGTTGATAGTCCATGTTTAAAATGTCATGTGTCTGATTAATTTGATGCAATCGATGTTAAAAATACGCTTGAAAGTTTTGAAGAGTTTTACTTAAAGATGAAAGTTTTTTTTAATTGTCTTTTACTGTGTGTGTGAATAAATTGTGTTTATCATTTTAAAAGAGACTTGTGTTTTGATTGAGTTGTTGAATATGGTTGATGGATTATACTTTGAAATCACTCTTACATATATTTTTTATATGCACTTTATTGTAAGTAATCTTTATACTATCGGTGTTGTCTTCATCTTATTGTATGGTTTTGTAATTAAGACTGAATGAAAATATAATTTTTGTAATATTTCTATAGTTTAATGCATGCGAAGGACTTCAAATAATGCTAAGTGGAAAGTCAAAATTAGAACCGTAAAGCTTAAACATGACAATGGTTTGAAAACAATACACAGTTATATTCACATACACAAACTCGTACGTATCAATACACTTACATTAAAGAGAAATATTAAAGACTTATAAATTCTCATATGAGATAAGAACGCTCTTTCTTAACTTAGTTGGTCACATGATCGATAAAAGATCCTCACCTATTTGTGATTTGTCATGAAATAATATACATCGATAGATATGTTACTAAGTGTGTAATAGTTTTTATTTTTCTTAAATTCAAAGTTAAAACCAATTTGTTAATTGTAGGATTATATTAAGTGCTAAAAAATGCGATATTTTCGCTTATAATTTCGGTTGATAAGTAAAGTTTTATTACAAGTTCCCTCACACGAATGAACAATAACATGCTAGATGGATATTTGAAAGCTTGAGTGGATGATTTGTAAGTATCTTAAACATTATTATTATTATTTCTAATGCGTGTGTGTTAATTAATACTTAGAGTGCAAAGAGTAAATGGTTAAGTGCTATTGGTTATTAATACTAAGAGTAAAGTGATATTGAGTTTTAAATTTAATTAAAGCATTTCGTTTGAAGATTCAGTTGAAAAAATTTTATTTTGTAAGTTTGAAAATTTTTGAAAAAAAAAAAAAAGATTGAAAGGAAAAAAAACAATATGTTACAAAAATATTATTATTATTTTGATTTGAAAAAAATATTTTTGCGGAAAAATTTACTGTTGTAAGATTAAAAATTTATTTTTATATGATTGAAAAAAAAAAATTGATTTTTTTTAATTAGTGGAAAAATATTACAAGTTTGAGAAATTCTTTCTTAAAAACATTTTATATGATTAAAGAAAACAAAAATTTTTGATTTCATTTTCTAAGTAGAAAAATATTACAAGTTTGAAAAAATACTGTTTTGAATCAAAAATCTGTTTTTGAAAGAAATATTCTTACAAGCTGGAAATTTTTTTTATAAGTTTGAAATGAAAAAGAAATTAATTCGAAACTACGAATTAAAATCTAAAATTTTGTTTGGAAAACCTGACATCAGGCTATTGCCGATCTATGTGCTTGATATTTGAGAAACGTGAACTAATTTTAATTGGTCAGAAACAGTGACATCACTTGAAAGACGTAGGCCAGGTGGTGAATAATACTAGCACGTGGGGTTTGCTATCTGTTATCGGTAAAGGGGTAGATAGCAATATTGATAAAGTCATTTTCTCAATTCGCCTCGATGTGTGTGTGTGTGGACGATCCGAAGTGCTGTGGGATTACGGTAGTTTTTTTCAACAGCCGAGTTGATTTGCGATATCACGGCATGCGTTCTGCAAATCGACGATGGGCAGCCAGTCGTATGCAGCGATTTCAAATAAAACATGCATGTAATTGTAATTTTGTGAGATTGAGTTATAATTAACAATCCACTTATTACAATTTCATTCACTGTTTTTAAATAACTTCGCGATAGCTGGTACTTGAGGGATTTCACCCCAAAAAGGTTAGTCTTTTGTACTTAATTTTAGTCAGTATTTAACTATAACTTAATTTGTCAAAATTTAGATTAAGTTTCTTAATTTAACGTATAGCTGTCCATTTGAATGTATCGTTCGAAAAGGATAAAGACTAAAATAAATGATATCGATTTTGTTAAAGAAATTAGTTGTTAAAGTAAAATATTATTGGGAAAATGAAATAGCCAAAGTGATTCTAATTCATGAAGGTTGAAAATTTTGTTTTATTCTAACAAGAGTGCTTGTATGAAAAAAAAAAAAATAATAAAGTAAAACACTATGCGATAAAATGACTAAGTTAAATACTAATCAAAAAAATAATTAATAGAGTTGATTAAATAAAATGTGATAAATTAAATGAAACTCTTGAAAAGCATATAAAGTGATGAAATGTAACTTGAGTGCGAAATTTGCTTACTGGAAAAAAATTAAATAAGTTGATTTTTAAAATCCATGAAAATTTCTTAATGATAAGTGTTTATTAATGCTAAGAGTAAATTGATTCCAAGTTTTGAAATGAATTTCAGTAGAAGTTATTTTTCGGTAAGTCTATTTTTAAAATTTGCTGACATGAAGTTTTGATACTCGACTTATAATTTTAACATTTCTTGGGTACTTCATTGATGTTTAACATTTTTGTGTTATGTGTTTTATTTTACCGTAGGTAAAAATAATTAAATAAAAGTGAAATTTATAAATTGTAATGAAAATTCTGTTAATGAAATTGGTTGGTTGTAAAGTAATATTTTGGAAAAGCTGTAATGAATGATAAATAGTAAAACGCAGTAAGTAAAATAGTAAAGTATGGTAAAGTAAAATAAAATATTCAGATGGGATTTAATTCATGAAAGTTGAAAATTTTGTTTTATTCCATCAAGAGTGTTTGCATGAAAAAAAAAATAAAGAAAGGAAAATATGATTAACTTAAATATCGATGATAAAAAATAATTATTAGAGTTAATTAAATGAAATGCGATAAATTAAGTGAAACTCATGAAAAGCATATGTAGTGATAAAATATAACTTGAGTGGGAAATTTGGTTACAGTAAAAAATTATTTAAGAAGATAATTTTTTAAAATTCATGAAAATATTTGATAGTGATAAGTGTTAATTAATACGAAAAGTAAATTGATTGTAGATTTTCGAAAATTAAATGGATAAATGTATAAAAATAATAACGTATGTGATAATTTAAAATATTAACAATGAAAAAAGAATCAAAGACGATTAAATGAATCTAAATCGTAAATGAGTTGCTATTTTAGTAAACTCAAACTAGAGTGAAAAGCATTTTAGTAGGAACATGTTAAAATCTCTTGTGCTAAGAAAAATAAATAACTTTTAAGCATAATTTTGTAACTGGAATAAATGTATGATAAAATGATTAAGTTAAGTATTAATGAAAAAGTAATTATTAGAGTTAATTAAATGGAATGTGATAAATTCAATGAAACTCTTGAAACATATATGCAGTGTTGGAATGTAACTTGAGTGCGCAATTTGCTTACTGGAAAAAATTAATTAAGTTGATTTTTTAAAATCTGAGAAAATTTGTTAATGATAAGTGTTAATTACTACTACGAGTAAATTGATTGCAAGTTTGACATGATTGCAAAAATTGAAGACATGATAACGTTTTGAAAAAATTTGAAGGTTCGATTCCTGTCACTACTTGTGAAAAATTTCTAAGTTTAAAAATATCGGAAAAAAAAAACGATAAAGTAAAAACAAGCGAGAAAATGATCAAACTCTAAAAATATCGGAAAAAAAAACGATAAAGTAAAAACAAGCGAGAAAATGATCAAACTCTAAAATATACTAAAAAAAATCGAAATCACGAAAAAATAATCTAAGTCTGAAATGCTTGAAATTAGTTAAAGACCAAAAAGTTAAGAAAATAGTTAAAGACTGAAAATAATTGAAAAACGCTAAAATAGTGAAAAAAAAATCAAAGTGCTAAATGACAGGAAAAAACGTTAAAGTTCAAAATGTGTGAAAGAATATTTAAGTTAATTATTTCTTTGAAAATTTAACAAGTAAGAAAAAATATTTTGTTGTATGAAAGTCAAAAAAAAAAATTAGTTAAGAAAATTATTTCTTCGAAATTTTTACAAGTTAGAAAAAATATTTGTAAATTTGACAAAGAAAAATGAAATTAGTTAAGAAAATTTAACAAGTTAGAAAAAAATAAAAATGATAAAGTTTGAAATGCATGAAAAAGAAAATCAAAGTTTAAAATATATTTCAAGTCCATAAAGCATTGAACCAAATCTAAAATCTCGAATGGTTGTATTTAAATAAATCTTTACTTAAGTGAAAACTTTGTTATTATGAAAAATAATAATAATGATGATAGTTTCAATTATGAGCTGAAATACAGTTAATGATATGCCATGATTAGTACAAAAGAGTGAATTAACTGATGGTTTTAAAATTAATTTAATTGTAATATTCGTTGTCATGGTACAGATTCACATTAAGACTGAAAGAGTAATGAAAAATATAGCATAGTGGTTAGCATACGTTTTTGCTAACTCAAAGTTTGGGTGTTCGATTCCCAACTTCAACACTCTGTAAAAATAAAAATAATTAAATTCGCAGAAATAAGAAAAATAAAAATAAACCTCTCAATAGATGGCGCCATGAACGTTAAACACCGCATAAGTTAAAGCATAGCAACAGGTGTTGCCAACCGAAAACTAAAAACTCTGGTTGTCATGACAACAAGTGTTGCCAACCGAAAACCGAAACTAAAAACGCGCGAAAACTATTCGTAACCTTTCACGAGCGAAAACGAGGAAGGGCGAAAACGCGGTGGTCATCTTCTTCAAGATTCAGGCGCAACCCCAAGGTCGGAGGAAGTGGAGGAAGTGGGAGGAAGTGGGGAGGAAGTGGTTCCACTTCACACTTCCTCCTGACGGTGAACTCTCATTTTTCCCCTACTTATGACAAAATTATTTTTCTACTGAATACAAACTAAACAAAATTTATCAATTTTCAGTCACTCTGAGGGATGACATATAATTTGTCCATTTAATGACTCAAGCAGGAAACTGGAATTAGTTCTTGCATTATCCTTTTTTAAAATGCAATTATGTTTTTTTTTTAAAATTGATAAGGTTGAATGGGACACAAGACATGGTTATGAATCGGACACATTTGTTTCCTTTTACTCATAGCAATTTTAAAATTTCATAGATCAAAACAAATTTTAATAATTCCTTTTAAAGGTCTGAGTCATTATTGCAGACATTTCATCCAAACTACTTAAAAGGTTACGTTTATTTTAAAGCACTAACTGATATTCGCAATAATTAGGTTTATAATTCCGAATTATTGTTTGATTACTCCAATCTAGTCTTGGTAGTGCATCAAGTCATGCGTTTCATTTTATTATTAATTAATTTTATTTTTTTGCAAAAATGTAATACTGGTTTCAAAAGAATAGATCTTAGTAAAATTTATTTTGAAATACATTTTTTGAGAAAGCTTTGGTCAGGTAGTATTTTTTTAAGTCATTTTATCTTTTAAGTGCTCTCTGCAATGCAGTTTCTTCAATACGCTCTCAGAGAAAGAAAAAAACTTCTGATATTATTTACAAGTTCTGAAAAGAGTAGTATTTTTTATTTCTTTCTCATTAAGGTTATTAAGACTTGCTCTCAATTGTTTATCATATAAATGATAAGGATTACTTCGTAGATATTTATCTTACTGTAAATAGTGTCCGATTCGTTATCATTAGTATCTCATTCATTTTTCCAAAGCCCTAAGTATTAGTATTACAATTTTTGTCAGCTCAAATACAAATACGTTATTTTAAGTACTGGAAAAGTACTGAAAAAGTATTACAATTGATGATAAAAGTAAGCCAAGCTAACAATTGATAGTCTAATTAAAGCTTTGACTTCATATGATTATTTTGAATATCATTAGGTTTACGACTGTAAACCTTTTAAAAAAGAATTTCGATTTTTTTTTTAACATATAGAAACTCTGGAGTTTGTGTGTGCGCTCTTACTATAAAAAAAGGAGATTTGATTGCCGTTACTATTTGTTGACTTTTTCCAAAATTAGTTATAGGAAAGAACAAAATATAAAAACAAAAGATAAGATTAATTAAATAAATAAAAGAAAAAAAACGAGAAAGATTTTTGTTTTTCCTCTTTCAGTTTTGCCCTTAAACATTTTACACTTGCTTTGCATGGATGGAAAACATTTATTAGAGATTTTTCTCGAGTTACCAATTGCCATGAAAACAAAAGTCGGTTTTTTAACTGAAGGTTTTGAAACTAACTTTAAAAGGATAAGGTGAGAGCTAGTCAGGACCAGATCTGAAGGGGGGGGGGAGAGACTAATCAGGGTACTTGCTCCAGGAATGCCCACCTAGAGAGGAAGAGGGTCATGATGCAGACTGTGCCGTTAAAATTTTTAGGGGGGTGTTTTAAGGGGTATTTTTGTCATTTTTAGAGGGGGTTCTTGCATTGGAGAGGGTTTATTTAGGGGGTGCACTCTTGCCCTTAGAAGGGTGAGCGGTGGTCAGTCCTGCTTGCCCAAAGCGGCGATTATCTGAGGGCAGCAAGTTCTACCTATTTCTGCCTGTGCGTGTTTTTTCCCTAAAACCTCGATACAAAAACTTAAAGGAAGAATGGGTAACGGTAGCAGGTTCAAGTTCTTGCCCTGGCTCAGAAAAATGCAGAAGCGGCACTTCAGCCTGTGAAATAATAACTAACACAAAATAAACAAAACAGGAAGTACGTGTGTATATTCTTCAGAAAAACCTACAGTTTCGCGCAGATATTCAACAAATTGAAAAATATTGAAAAAAATATGCCTCAATTTGAAAAATATACCTCAAACTTTTAAAAATTCACAACTGCTCAATCGCTGAACTATGCTCCTGATTTTAAAAGCTTTTTAATTTCTAGAGGAAAGATTTATGTGGCCGATATATACTGCTTCAAGCATAAAAGAAACATATAATTCCCATTTACATTTCCCATCCAATCTCTGTTACCTCCTCCAGTAACATATAAAATATGCATGTCTCTAACATCCTGTAAAATCTTTACGATTTCTTTTCACGAATTTTTAAGCTTTAAAAATGCATCTCCAACCTTACGAGCATGAAGAAACCGCGTCTGTTAAATTCCACGACAGCTTATATGATGACGTGATTGATTTCAATAAATAAATAAAAAATACACATTTTGCAGTTGACATTTTACGATGCCGTAAAAATTGGTCATAAATTTCCCGACCTCGATGAAAATTTTTAAATTGACTTGAATTGACGTTCCAGCCGAAAAATAATCATGGAAAATGGGTTCTGAATAATAAAATACATAAAACCATGCAAGCAATGAGCGAGAGCTTCTTTAAAAAAGAACATGATACACCACCGCTAATAAAAGGGAAAGAATCATCCGCCAGATGGCATTAAACAGGCAACAAAGAAAGGAGCAAACGATAATAGTGGCGTGACGTCATTGCAGAAGATAATGTTCTTTGCAGAAAGAAGGAAATGAAAAGAAAGCAAATGAGTAGAATTTTTCCTCCGTCGGCTTTTATGAAAATTATTTGATTTAGAATGAGTTTGACTGCTCTTGTAGCAGTTCTTTCACAGCTGAATTTGTTCTTTATGCGATGATTATTATCAAGGTTATTCAACGTGAACGCCAGTTAAGGAAATAAACAAAGTATTTTCATTGTATTTATCAAGCTTTTAATGAAAATTATTTCATCTGTAATGAAGAGCAAGCCAACGACATAAACAGCGATAAAAACTTTTAACAGTGATTAAAAATTTCAATGGTTAATCTTCATTCTAAGCGATGTTTGTTTGGGTTTATTACTAGCTATTTGGCTTAACTTAACTTCGGGATTCTTCTTTCAAAATGTTAATAGAATAAATGCAAAACTTGGACATTAATTGAACAGCGTAGTAATATAAAAATAAAAAGTATCTGCGCACACAGCTCAAAACTATCTGCAAGTACGTATACAGTGGTTAGGTAGTTTTCAGTAATGAAATGCTCGATGTGTTTTCAATCATGTATCCATGAAAGCAATAGATTGATTTCATTAACGTATCTGCTACAGATTTTCAAGATAACTATTGTTTAATATTGCATTAATTTTAAAATTTTGAAAGTACATACTATTTGCAGCAAATCTGGCTACGTATGGCTTGCGCGCCTATATTATTTAGCAATGGTGAAGAGTACATTTTGAATGTTTTTAACATGCTGCAATTTTGATTAAAAGAAAAAAAGATAGCTTATACAACCATTGTGGAACCAATTTTTAATTTTTCTTTCTCTATAGTTTAGTGTTTAATTACTTAAATCATTTAAAGTCAAAAATTATGAACCATATGAAGTATGTATTAACAAAGCACATTAAGGAGATATGTCAAATCTTCTTTCTAAAAAAAAGTAATCACAGTAAAATACTTTCATTAATTTCTACGTTGCAAAAAAACGATAGGTAGCCACAGATGACGACAGCTGGTCAGTAAAAATATTATTGATTACGTCTTACAACGCCTGTTACAAACACCAAAACTCGACAAATATCGGTCATCCGGTTCCGATGGCGCCTAGATTTTCAATGTAAGAAGGTCCTAAGAGATCTGAAATTCCAACATGTTTTATAGCAGTAGTTTTACGATAAATATGAATCAATTTCTTGCATGCCTTTGATTTTCAACTTTAGTTTGAAAAACAATGTTGCAGCATTAAAATGCATTTCTGCTCCAGTAACTATGATTTTTTTAAACAATAATTTCATAGCTCAATTATTGCATGAACAGATAAATGTACCTTTTTTGTTGCTTTTAACAGAAAATTAAACATAAACTTATATTTGAAAGTTATAGGAGAGTTTAAAAAAACCTCTGTGTGTAAAATATTGCGTTATGTAGAAATTGGGATCTAGTTTCAAAATTTTGAAAAATGAGAAACAGTTCTGAGGCTTTGTACGAGTTGTTGGAACTCAACTCCATATCAGTTTTGTATCACAGTTCTTTTACCACCGAAAAATATGCAACAATGAGGCAAACTATGTATTTTCCCCAACCTACTCCCAAGAACTCGATTCTATTAATTTCCCTTAAAGTAACAGTAGTAATAAGCCAAGTAGATTAGTGGTGAGAATTTTTTTCTAGATCTTCGAGAAAAATGAAATGGGGGGGGGGGGAATCAATAAAAAGACGAATGGTTGATGCAAAATATCTATAGCGATAAGGCGAATAGGTAAAAAGCATTTAGGAAATTAGGCAGTCCGATTTTTACACAAATTCAGAAATTATTAGTTTGCCCGATGTAATAATAAAACAATAATTATACGGATACCCCTCAACTGCGGACACTTCTCTTATGTGGACAATTTTTAATTTTCCGATTCCAAGGCAAATAACATTATTAAACCCCTGTCCTGCGGACACCCCTCTATTAAGGACAAAAAAAAATTGGCCGTTTTAGTTACAGTAAAGTTACAGTAAAAGTATTGCAAAACGTAGACGTAAGATAGAAGAACGTTATTTGTCAAATTAAAATTTGTTATTTGCGTACACAATGGCATGTAATCAAAATAAAAATGCAAATTTACAAAATGTACCTCTTGTACTTTTAACATTGTAAAAAAGAATAATAGAAAAAAATAATAAATGCTCAAAAACTGTTAATTGAAAAGCGAAAATAGAATTAGACAATAAAAGAATACTTAATGACTACACGACGGAGTACAGCAAAAAATGGGCGCTACCGTTAATTATAGGTGAAATTAATCTGTGTGTTTTCTTTTTTATTTCACAATTATTCATTCCAAAGAGTTTTCGTCGTCATCGAAAGTTTGCACGCTTTCAATCTATTTTTCGGGGGAAAAAAAGCATTTTCTTTTTTCTTTCGAAGCTGCTGTTCGCCGAATTCTTCACAAACGAATTTTTGAATTTCGAATCGATCTCCCAGGAATTAATGTCACGGGCCGCTGATTAATATTTACTTACTTTGCAGGCGATCGATTATTCGAGATAATTAGAAAAAATGTTTTGACTTTTTAATTATAAGTTCTTTGAGGGATGTTCATTTTTTTTTCCTTGGGATCAAATTCTTTTTATTTTTTATTTTTCTGTGTCTTTTTTTCATTGATTAATCAAGACAGAAAAAAAAAGCAGATTGACTGATTAAGTTTTAAATTAACTGCGATTTTATTAAAACAAGCTTGAATAAGAATGCCTTGTACAATGTACAGGGCTTGGAGCATTGTTTAATGAAATTTTTACGGTTTATAAATAGCAATAGCGTAGTTTATAAACCACCAGTGCAAAGCTGGTCAAGGTGTAATTTATCCAATATTTAAAACATGTATACATATATGTACGATATATATATATATATATATATGTGAAAATAAGAAAAAAAAATGTTATAGTACGATGAAAATGAGATATTTTTAAGTCAAGGTATATGCAATATTTATTGATCTCAGGTGTTACAACATGCATTACCATTATGAAAATTAAGGAGAAATATGATTTTTTAAATATATTAATGCAACTGTCGTGCAATGGTGGAATTCTGAAAACATATTCAATTTTGTAAAGCACTAAAAATCCCTCTGAGGAATATTTGGTGATCCGTGAAATAGTTTTTGGTGTTCCACAAAGTTTCGCATTCATTCCTTTACAAAAAAAAAAAAAAAAAAAAAAAAAACGTTTTGTAATGATAAAAAAGACTTCGACAATGTGCTCACTTGATACTCACGTGTATGATTACTAGAGATGTATAGGTTCTGGAAATTCTACGTCTTTAAATGCAAAAGGAAAGAAAGTAGAAATTGATTTTTTTTACAAACAAAACGAGTTTTCTCTTGGTAATTTTTTCTCAGAAAACATAAGATGCTTCACTGTTAAAATATATATAAGGCAATGAGAAGCAAAGGGATGTAAGTGGACATTTTCATGTTTTGAATACAAAACGTTTAAAGATAAGGTCATATGTAGACTGTCATTGTTCTTTTTTTTTTCTCCTAGATCATGCTGTACAGCAGCACCTACCAGGGCTACTAGTACTTTATCTGGCCCTAAGACAGAGGAGAGGTTCCTCTACCATGTGTACTGGTTATCTCCAAATTTTTCATTTTGCCACTTACATCTCTTTGCTTCTCACTGTCTCATATGTAGTCCATCTTTACCCCTACTCAACAGAGATATACATGAAAAATTAATACTATTAAAAAAAAAGGATTTTGTAGTTCATTACTACAAGTCGTTTTCCTGGTTCAAAACATAAAAAAATTACCCAAATTAGTCAAATCATCATAGATCTGATAATTTTGGATATGATCTAATTTTTATAATTTGGTGATTATCTTTCTGACAGTTAATTTGCAATTTTCTTTTTAAATAAAATGAAGGAAGAAAGTTTTGTTTTCTTAGTTTGTTACATGCATTAATGTGTATGTACGTAGCCACACATTAAATGACATTACTGAACTTAACCATTTCCACTAATTAATATAAATAATTATAACCTGCATTTTATTTCAACAGCTTGAATGAGAAAAGTAGAAATTAAATTTTGATGACCAG
The DNA here is from genome assembly GCF_026930045.1 of Uloborus diversus. Classification (NCBI taxonomy): domain Eukaryota; kingdom Metazoa; phylum Arthropoda; class Arachnida; order Araneae; family Uloboridae; genus Uloborus; species Uloborus diversus. The sequence continues at coordinate 57,829,537 of NC_072738.1, forward strand.
AGAAATTAAAATTCTTATCGCTTTCTGCATTTTCAATTTTTACGACGTTTTAAAATCGTAATTTATAAAATACGTCAATTTGAAACATCGTACTTAAAATTCAATGTTTTGAAGTTTTCTCAATTTTTACGAGTAAAAATAAACACTATCGAAAAAAAGGGAAAAAACTTTTTTCCCACAAAATTTCCTGTTTTTCACCAATTGTTCCTATCTCTAAATATGCTGAAAAATGACTAGAGTTTCATTGTAATTAATATAAAGTTCTAGACAGCAATGTTTAATGCATCAAAAGTTTGTAAATTTGCGATATACAGCGTTGGAATAAAAACGTATGCGCATGAATGCAGTGAACGCATCATTAATTTAATTATTAATAACATTAAAATATAATAATTAATACAATTTAATGCCTAAAAATATAACTTATCATTATTAACGTTAAAAATGTTGTTATGAAAATGCTTAAACAATTTCACCTAACGACCCTTACTTAAAGAATTCCAAGTGTTCGATTCAGACACTTCGGAAAACAGAAGGATATTTCAGGGTGCATTAAGAACGTGACGGGTAACGGTACAGGCCCGTGAAAATGGTATTGTAAAGTTAAAAATGGGAAGCATGAACCTCTAACAATACCGCAATTTTTTACGAATATACCGCCAAAATGTAATGTCTTCAAACATAGTGCGTCATTCAAAAAAAAAAAAAAAAAAAAAAGAGAGAGAGAGAGAGAGACAGTTTGGATGAAGCTGTAGTACATTTACTCTATTAGAAATATAATATGCCTGGACGCAGGTATTAAAAATTAATTAAAATGCAAATATTATGTTTGATTTTGACATAAAATAACCATTAACTTTATCGGATCTTTAACGTTGTCAAAAAAATTAACACGAAAAAAAAAAGTCTTACTTATCAAAAGAACAAAAAAAACTTTTATGAAATGTATTTACTCCAAAAATAAAATTAAGAAATAAAACACAAAAGCTTACTTGCTTCAATGCCATTCTGTGAAAAATTCGCCATTTTGTTCTGCACGTGATAGCTAAATTATCTCATCAAAAATAATAATTGTAAAAAGTAATGAACAAACATAAAAAAAAACACATAGGTATATGATATCTAAAACAACAAAATTTCGCTCATCGCCTTTTTAATAGTTATTTTTAATAGAATAAATTAGCATCACGTGCAAGATGCCCATTTTTCCGTGCAATAACCCTTCATAATGTTCGAAAATTCCCTCAAAACCGGAAAAGAGCAAAATTAAACAAAGGATATATGGATGCTTACAACAAATGCCAAATACGACTAGTGCTTTAATTAGTAAAATAATTTTATCGTCAAAATTAATCTCATGCTTTTATCTCTATTTATTGCAACAAGAGACAACATGAAGTAAAAGCTTTACTATTATAATATTCTTTCATTTTTTGCTCTCTTTAGGATCAGAAGCTTTGGAAAGAATTAAGAGGGAACGCAATTTTCAATTTTGAATCATACCCACAGGAATTAATGACATCCTCTATTAAATAATGTTTACTTATTATAGAACCGATTGATTTTTTCCTGGAGATAATTAGAAAAATTGCTCTGACTTTATAATTATAAATTTATACAGAATTAGTTTTTTGCGATACATATTCTTTTTTACGTATGAGTATTTTTTTCATTTAATGATATTAAATTAAAAACATCAAAGGAAAAAAAGTAATTTAAATACATTGAAACTAAATTAGCAAAGAACATATTTGAAACATGTTTTTCTAAAGGTTTTCTTAATATAAATTTTCGTAAAGCATTGAAAATTTGCAAATGAGTTTAATGATTATTATATACAAGAGAAAGGTAAAATAATTACGGAATACATAAGCAAATGCTGCGAATTATATTTATGAATGTAGCTTTTGAATGACACTGAAAATCTAGTGGGTTCAATACAGAATAAAATTTCATAGGTTACAGGAGTTTAAACAAAACACCAAACTATTTTAATAAAAATGAAACAAAAAAGTATGCTGCCTAAAGAATATGAATTAATAGAGTAAAATGAATTTTTTTACAAGAAGGCATATTGGAGCATATTATTAAAAGTTTATGTGTCTAACAAGAGGTCTTGTTTGACATATGATGTTATCTTGTTATAATCATACAACAAGTATGATTATAACAAGATAACATCCAGGTCAATGTAATTGCCTGTTAGGTGATATTTTGATTCTTGAAATTTTAACCCTAACCCCAGTGGATTAACCCTAAAGCGTTAGTAGATAGCGTTAATAGTGAACCACTTTTTCGTTTCTTCACTCTCCCAAAATGAGTCTTACCAGTAAAACAGTTAAGTGACCGGATCCAGTTCAACCTTGTCAAAATAAAGCATTTCTCTGCCATGTCAAACATTACCAAAAAACATTATCAAATTATCATGCCGTGGTGCGAGTTTCATTGTTGATGACGTCAGAAGCGTTACTCGATCATTCGCAGTTATATATATAAGGACAGCGAACATAAATGCAGTTTTCTAATTTAAAGGAATGCATGTATTCAAAACTTAACACTTAATAAAGATCTGAAAAATTTTATAAGACAAAAGTTTAAGTCAAGCATTTTTGTTATTATACTATAGTTATCACATGCTACACACAGCTTCAAAAGTATTTTCATTTACGGTACTCTTTCAACGGAAAGATTGCAAATAAACCCCAGAATTTAGTTGAAAGAAAAACACAGCGTAAATAAAACGTATTGACAGTAATTGTTCTTTTACAATCGTTAGAAGATATAGTACTTAAAGGCAGAAATATTTATGTCGTAAATTCAATATTAAGGCTTAGCACAAAAGAAACAGATTTCGGAAGAATTGAAATGAATAAATAAAGAAATGAAGTGAAGCAATCAACTGAAACATGGACAATAACAACTATAAAAAAGATGTTGCTTAAAGAAGAAAATGCTGTGAATAGAATACAAAATGGGGAGATAAGAAAGGGAACAAAAGCAGTTTTTCAAAGATAAAAAGTGGTAATATTGTAAAATCAAGTAATTAAAAAAAAAAAAAAAACAGGAAGGCCTGTATTATGATTACACAAACCAAAATATTTAAACAAAAAAAAAAAAAAAGACAAAACACGAAGATAGATGGTTGATTACGTACAAATGTTCGCATAAATTATAGGTTTTAAAAACAAATAAAGAATTTTACGAGGAGTTTGGTCACGATATATTTTACTGTGTATTGTGTAGTAGGGTATCCATTTATAGATGGGGGAAAATAAAGACTCGTCAGAAAAGATAACGAAGTGGAAGTTTATCTCAGATTATAAACGGTTTGTGTTTTTGAGGTTCCAACCTTTGCAATGATTGGACAAGAAACTAAAATATATTTGTTTTGTTCATGAGAATCTATTGCAAAGCTTATCTCAAGTGTAACGCGAACTTCACAACAAATAAATAATGATAATAACAAGAAATGCATGTCCGCAAGTGATTTTTAATGAACAAAAGCTTATTCTGAAATAAATGGTTTTGCAAATGAACTAACCGTATTTATAAGCGCATTAGTCGTACTTAAACCTCAAATATTTTAATTTTAAAATGCAGCTACAATTTATACGTAAGGAAATGTTTTGGCAGAGTTTATGTTGTAAAAAAATGAGAAAATCAGCAAGACGAAACTGCAGTCTCTGAATGTCAAAGGCGGGCTGCCGGAAAATTTCATGCAATTTTACCTTAGCCCTGGCTTAAGGATGTTAACTCACAGCTTAATACCCAAGCTTTGCCTTCAATTGACGAGTTGAACCGTACTACTGCTGTGAACTCGCGCTGGTGCGCTAAATTTATTTTAGCTACCAGTTTGTTGGTACTCCCAGCTTCAATGAGATGGCCTCCAGCTTAGTTATTGAGTTTTACAGACTGATGAGTTTATTACATTTAAAACAAAGTTTGAACTTAAAGGACACTTATGTCCCACGATCTTTAGAGGTATAAGCGAGGAAAACTATTTTCGCTTATGTAAAAAAAAAAAAAAAAACATTTACCATCAAATATTTTTCCCTTTTTAAAAAACTCATTTACTTTATTATGTTGTGAAATATTTATAATGCATTAAAAGCTAAAAGATTGGAAAAAAACTACGGCCAAAATAGGCTTTTTATCGTTTGTGGAGTATTTCTAATAAAATATCCATTTGCCAGTTTTCATTGAATGCATACAAGATTTTATTACCTACTTATTCATTCACCGTTTAAGGAATCTTTATGATGTAATATCATCACAATCACAGTTTCGAACATTTAGAGTTCCAATCCAAACCCAGCCAGCAAATTTTATAAAGACTGCGTGAACTAATTATTCCCCGCAAAAACAAACCACGTAATTCATTGGAAATTCAAAGGAAATTTGCCATTTTATGCCGAACAGTTCACCAGTACAAACAGAGGGTGTTATTATTTTTTCAGTACCCCAACCATCCACAACAAACGTCCTAATGAGATTACAAATAAAACGCCGATAGTTGAATCACAATGAAAAGGAAGGCGAAACCTGATCAATTGCAGAAGTGCAAACTCCCCTCTCACGCAGCAAATATCGGACTTAATCCAATTTGTGATTTCATTAGAACAAAAGAATGATGTTGCTGCAGATAATTGCAGAATTTGTTCAAACATCTTCGCGAAGAAAAAGCGATAATATGTATCGAAACATATAGAGTTTTCGCCAAGGTAATTTTTTCTTTTCCTTACCAGTGTGTAGCATATTAGCATACAAATAACTCCAAAATAATTAATGATTTTTTCATTTGTAGAAAAGAAAAACAAATTCGGGGGGGGGGGCGAACACTCAACTGCTTAAAAGAGGGAAATATTTGACAATAAACCCTTTAATGGAAGTTAAGGATTTTTAAGGAATAATATTGCGCTAAATTTAGAGAGACAAAAACACCATGCTAAGAAATTGGGGATCAAAATTAAACACACAAATTGATTGCACGATCAAAATACACCCAAACCTGTTTTTATGCGGTGGATAGAGACCGCATAAAAAAATCGAATAAAAAAAATTCTTTGAAACTTCACAAGTAGCTTTAAAAAGTTGTTTTCGCAACAGTTAAAAAATATTTCTTTTTTTTTACGCGGTGGATAAGGACCGCATACAAAAGTCGCACAGAAAATAAGCCAAAAAACTTACAAAATTGTAATCTTTAAACGAAATCAAAACAAATCAAGTGATGATAATTTTAGCCGAGTACTCGGACAAAATGTTCCGAATAAGGAAATTTTTGGGAGGTCTCAGTGACTTCCCATCGGGATGACTATGTCGTCACTTGAAGATACTACCCTCGCACTCGTTTTGAAAATAATTTCATCAGTTTAAACCCAATCTGACTGAAATTTAAACACATCGCACAAAAAAAAATCGCACAAAAAAGAAAAAAAGAGCGCATAAAAACAGGCTTGGGTGTGCTCAAAAGCATCATTTTTTGTTTGAGAATTAGAAACTAAACAGCAATTTTAAAAGTAATAACTTTTGATGATTTCGTCATGCAGCGTTATTACCAGTGCTGTCGATAATTTTGTTTTACCTCCGGAATGGCCGCATTCATTTTCTAAGACAATTCTGTATCTCATAGCCAGATGGACGTCACTCACATAATGGTAATTGTACAAGACAGAAGGATTATTTTTCTAGCGCATGCAAAAGGATGGGACGCGCGCTCTTTTAACCTTGGTAATAAATTAAAAAGGATTTTTTTTAAAAGAATTACGTTCACATGGCTCTATGCGGAATGGACTTCTACATACAATGCACTAATAAACAAAAAATCGCATTTTTCGGACTTACTTCAGTCTGGCTCTGAGGTAGAGATTTTACGATTTAATGTATTGTTTTTATAAATATAATACTTAGTGTCTCGTATTTTCGATATTACTTTAGTTAGTCGGATGTGAATTTAGACATTAGGAAATTAATTAGTTTAAAATTGTGTCTCTATATGAACGTCTCAGAAGGAATTTTGAAATGTCTTCAAATATGAACACGGTTATCATCAAAGCTCATGTGAAACCTGGTTTCACCGCTGACATCGATATAATATTTGAATAAATCGTTTTAAAAAAGTTCAAGTGTGGAATCGTTTTGATGTCAAATTTTATTCATAATTTCGCGCGCATGAGGAAATTTTGGTTTTGTTGAAAATGGTCGACAGCATTCGTAAAAACAAATTGCTCAGATCTTAGAATACACATAATTAAATTACAACACAACCAAAAAATGACCGAAAGTGGCAATTCAACACTTAAAAGCGAAGATAATTTTAAAATTCAAAAGAAATATAAACATAAAATATATACCTAAAGAAGATAATGAAAAATAAATCTTTGAACTAGAAATTCGCATCAAAAAACATTGAAAAAAAAATTATAAATGTAAAAATAAGGGTGAACAAAAATATCATCCCCAAATACAAAGCGAGCAAAATACAACACGCATAAATAGAAAGGATTTTGATGTAAAAACGAAACGTGGGGCAATTTACATTTGCATCTAATATTTTAGCCGACACCTTTCTAACCCATCTAGGAGGGGTCATATTTTTCCTTTGGTATGGGGATCAGAGCAGATGGTCGGACAAGAACACTGAAAGCTTTTGTTTTATTCATGCTTTGCTCCGTGGAAAGAATAGTTTTCAGAGTTCTAATAATTCCAGTGGGGAAAAAAAAACTTTCTGCGTTTAGAAACATTTCTAATATCTCACCTTGTCGTTTAAAAGGCGTTTTCATATTTTAGAACTATTGCATTCGCTCGTTCTCACCATGCTCTTTTAGTTCTAATGTTGAGGGAAAATTTACATACGGGTTTAAGCAAGAATCAAAATATTTGAAATGAATTTCATGTAGTATCTATCCATCATGACAGGCAAGCCCTCGCATATTCAAAATAGTTTAGAGAAAAAGATCGTCTCTAAGCCATAACATTTGTTCTGTGTAGAAGAAATTCCGCACATAATGGAATTCATTTTCACCAAATTCGATATAAATGGAACATAGATATATTTCACGTATTTTCCGAGTTAACGTAGCATTTTTATTTTTGCATTCAATTCATATTAGACGGTCTAGCATGAAGGAATTTAATTGTGAGAAAATATTGTTATGCATAGTAAGTCATCCAACCACATGAAGATATTATCCATTTACGGGCTTAATTTCTAACAAAAGAAGTGTTGCAGCCCTATAGTCCTATTTTAGTGCGTAAATAGTCCGAATTCCGTCTAGTTAGGATAAGTTTTTGAGTTCCTATGAGATCCTATGCAAATGAAACTCTGATCTAATTGATTGCAAAGTGACCTTACATTACAGAATCGTGTTGCTGACATGCGCAATAAAGCATACGTGAATAATATAGGGATTGATTAAGGCTGGGGTACATAGGGCACGATCATAGGGCACCAAAGCTTAAAAGGCAACAAATCTGTACTCAAAATTTTAAATTATTTGAGTAGTTTTATGTCTCACAATAGCAAGATTTAAATACTATATCTAGAAAAAAATTATCATTAAAATAAAAATCTTTTTTTGCACATCCCCAAATCCATTAAAGGCTAACACCGTATTTAGGCTATTGATTTCATTTAAAAGGAATGGTTAACTCTGATATTTATGTCTTATTACAATCAGAAAAAATTTGAAGACATCTTAAATTCGGAAGAAAATTTACTTCACAGATCTCTACTACCTATATTATATTGCTACTTATGGTATACAATACTATATATATACTATAATATATACTATATATACAATAATATATACTATTATGGTATACAATAAAGCACCGCTTTTATTTTTTTCTTTTATACGTTTTTATCATTTATACGTTTTTTAATCGATCCCACAATGTTGAAAAATATTAACGTACACCTATTATACTTTTTCCATTTTTTTTTTCTGTCCCTGTGTCCAATGTCTTCAAAAGTCATAGTCGGGTCTTGGGATAACTTGCAATAATAGTGCTTCTTGAAAGCACTATAAAAAAGGGTCTAAACAATCATTATTAAAAGAGAAAAAAAACAGAGGCTTTGCTCTCAAAGTCCGCTTTTATCTCGCTGCTACACCGTGACGTGGCATCAACTTAATTAAGTTTTGAATAACAGTCATTGAAGCTTAATTCTTAGCACGAACATTTGAAAATATTTAAAATACTTTCGCAAGTAATTTAACCCCCATTTTCATTCGTCACAATGATGATTTCAACCAACTAATATTAAAGCATCATAATGATGTCAGTCGGACGTCAAGAGACCTAAACATTAATCAGCAGCGTCGATCTAACGTTAAAGAAATGATAAAATATGCACTTATCCGCAGTTATGAGGATTCTGGTGAAAAAATAAATAAAATGAAGAGTGAAGTTAAATTAAATTCCATAAAGAAGTTTAAGAAATGCCAATTTCAAAAATCATTAGCGATAAAAAATATTTTAAAAAGGGCACAGAATATTTAAAAGATTTCTCGTAAAATTTGTTTGCTTTTTTTTATATTATAGGACTGTTAATTTGAGAGAATGATTCGTAAGAGCAAACCATTGAACAAATTATGGATTGATATGAACTAAGCTTTTCTAATCCTCTATTTTGTCGTTCATTACTACGGAGTAGGGTGCGACCGGTGTCGATGTTTTTGAAAAATCGATGTTTTTACCCTCGATGCTTTCAGGTTCGATGTTTTTTCTAACATCAATGTACTGTGTTCGATGTTTTTCCGGTGTCGATGTTCTATAACTATCCTTAAAAATTGAAACCTGTTCAGTTATGATGAAACTTTATAATTAATTAGTTATTGCAAGATATATCACATCGCAAATAATTTTTTATTGGTAATTGTTCATAGAAGAATTGTTCTGAGAAAAGTTAACAATCCTTTTTTTTTTCTTTGGGGAACTATTAAAAATAACATAGTGGTTCTAAAGTCTTTCTCCAAACATAAACATGATTTTTTTTATTATAGTCCTCCTATATATGATTTATATGAATCTATATTATTGCTCACGCGTTCTCAATAAGTCTTAAAGTTTCTAAAGTTATAGTTTCGTAAATATGTATTTAGTGTGCACTTCAAGTCATTATAAATAATTATACTATCTGAATACAATTTGAGTTTTAAGTATAATTTGTAAAATCCTTTCGTGTAATTCCGTAGGAATTAAATAAACTAGAACAATCATTCATTATGTATTGTAGTTCTTTTTCTCTTCTCTTTCTTTTCCTTTCTTGTTTTCCTATTTTGAGTGTGCATATTAACAACATTGAGAAATTTTACAAATTTCTCTAATTGGTTCGCACTAATTATTAAATAACTTGCTTTCAGTTTTGTATTATTCAGACAGAAATTCAAAAGATGTTACGAAATTATCCCAACTAATTTGTATTCTGCAGCGGAGAGATAAACAACAATATCTATACAATAATGAGTCTTTGAGATATTCGAAGAAACCTGTTTCTGATTCCCCCAAAACACAGGAAATATGTTAAAATTTGACATTCTTGTCGTTTTTTATTTACAGCGAAAACCAAATAAGCAATCTCTTACAATAAAGCTAAATAGTAAATAGGTGACAAAAAAAAAAAAAAAAAAAAAAGAGAAACAAATTGCATATACTGCTGTTTACCTTCTCAAAGCAGTATTGCTGTTTCAATTACTGTATTTTAAATGTATAAGTTGTTTATTCTTTTGCGTTGTTTAATTTAGAATGTTAATAAATAATAATCATTATTATTGTTAGCATTTCTTTGACAGTTCGAAAATCCTCTTAATTAATAAATTGATCACTGTATATTTAAGTCTAGGATTGAAATTTTTTTTACAGTTGATTATGCAGGAGACTACATTAAAAAATTCGATGTTTCAGAACATCGATATTTCAAAATATCGATGTATTTGGCCCGATGTATCGATAAAATCGATGTTTTAAAACATTGATGTTTGTTCATCGATGTTGAACCACTACCACGAAGTATTAATATCCGAAGAGGTTTCGATTAAATGTTTCCTCCAAACATCATGAAATTAAAATCCTTGCACGTAATACTACCATGAAATAAGTTAGTTTAATTATAATAGTTAAGAATCAATCACGTGAAAGATTTAATGGAAGGAAACGGTTGAGAAAACGATACATTTATGCAGTAATATAAAATTCGAGTTCACTTGAAATTGCGATTCTAAAATTATTGCAGTGTTTAAAATTCTTCATAGAAAGTGGAAGCAGTAATATCTTAATATTGAATTCCAATAACCTGAATTTCAAAGTTCAAGAATCCGACACAAGATCAAAAGTTTTAAATATGAAAACTAAACACCTCATTAGTTTTAAACACGAATACCTAAAAAAGCTATTAAATTGTGTTTGTAATCTAAGGTACTAAGCAGCTCTTTAGATACTAAGCAAAAGGTACTGAAAAAGTATTCTCACTAGATATTTCTTACCAGATATGCCCACAGGAAAAGACTATGGCGCAAGTTCTGTCATTATTATTATTTTTTTTTTGAAGGGGGGGGGGATTTTTCAAATTATTTTTATTTATTTAAGTGTATTTATTGATTTATTTTTACTTTAAATTATTTATTTCATTTTATTCTGTTTATATTTCATTTCCTTTATTTATTTAGTTTGTGTTTGTGTGTATGTGTGTCATTCGAAGTCAGAGCTTCTCTAATAAAATAATAATAATAAAAATAATTAAAACTAAATAAATGAATGAATAAATAAAAAATGTAAAAAAGGGAAAGAGTGTTGATAATTTTTTAGGGGGATATTTGCGCCATTGAACTTGGGGAGGGGGGCACCCCTGTTTCTTACAGAATACCCATTGCTTTCTTTTAGCTATCGCAGTGTAATCTTACTACATTCTAAGTTAAAATCAAGTCTGCTATTATCAGAATATTCCCACCAGATGGCAGTGTAACAAGCAAAATTACTACTTCCTCTCACTATCGTTGCTATCCAGCACACGAGTGTTGCATGTTAAGATTTACCGTCTTATTAAAAATTCGTCTGCGTACCATCCCTTCTTCAAACAACCGGATCTTAGAGTCGAGATAGCGCGCTACAATCGAATAAATGGGGTAGGACTTGTTCTTGTCACTTGGAATTATACATCAGAGTAAGATAAAACAGACAAGGAGCCCTGACATCAAAACTCAAGTGGAAAGGAATGAAGAAGAGACACTTGATTTTTTTTTTTCCTTTTTCCATTTTATCATTTTAAAGAATATAAACATGTCACAAACGTTTCCACTTTGATGCTGTAAAATTGTTGCATCACTGAAGTTGCGGTTAAGAATAAGTTTAAGATACGAAAGAAATGCACTGTTTCAAATTAAATTATACAGATAGCGGTACACAAATAGTTCGTTCTACAAATTTTTCTAGCATTTTATTTTTTATCCTAAGTAAAATTCCCATATTTAACAACAAATATGGAAAATAAACTATACTTTCTTGTAGTGAAACATTATATTTTATAGAAACATATTGACGCTTAATGCTGCTAAAAATATATCCAGCTTTATGTAGTAAATTTTCAAATGTACCAAACTGTTGTATTTTGTCTGTTTGATCCCGGATAATGGAACATCCTTCTCATTAGAATAATTTTTCGTGTGGCCATTAAGTGAGCTCGACTGTATAAATATTTTTGAAAATAAATAATTGATTGAAATTAATGAAGAGAATTTATATGATCCATTACATTAGATTTTTTACTTGATTTGCAATATTTACCTTTGCCTTTAAGCGATATCTTTTGTGATATATTCAACCTTCTTTGATGATTTTTTTCTCCATTCTGTTCTTTTTAAACTTTTACGGGAAAGTAGACTAAAGAAAAAAAAACGAGAACCCGTCCTTCATTCTAGTCAGATTCATCCCACCCCTCCTTTTTTCTGGTAATAAATATTTCAATAAAATAGTAATAGACTTCCTACAAACCGGATATATGCTTCGGGAGATCTGACTAATAAGTTAAGTTCTCAACAATGGAGAGATTTTACTGTCCTTTTCATTATTCAACTAAGCAAGAGAATCTTTTCAGAAGGTCACATATTTTAGAAGGGTTCACATGCCCCTTTTCAAAGTTACATGACATGTGTGAAAAGCGATGGAAAACAATTACTGAAGCGATTGCCAAGGTTGATTCTTAAAACACTTTAACGGAAAGACTGGAAAGGGTCATGACATTTTAAAAATATCTTAATCAATGGTTAGATAATGCTACTAAAAATATATTTCAAACAAAACCGGTACTAATTAAAGAATTAAAATTCGAAAAAATATTTTGAAGATATTTTTTCACAAAGGTTGTAACTTAGACAATAAATTACGTTAACTGATCTTGGATATTCCAGTTGCACCTGATTAATCTCACGAGAGTGCTGAAATACGTCTATAAACATTTTTCAAAAAAAAATGAAGAAAGTGCACATTTATCAAATCTGTCATGATTTTAACTTTTGAAGAACGTGGAAAGTTTTCTGTTTTCTTTGCGGGATCGGTCTTGGAAACATTTTAATGCAATCAATAAGAAAATACTACAGCAAGCGATCCTGACAGTATGAACTTTACAATCCTGTACAATATCGCTTCCGATGTAGATGACAAAAAGTACAAAATATAATAAGTTTTTTCCCTTTCGATATGAAACATGTTGCATTCAACTTAATTTTAAATTACCTCATACAAGTGAACGGCGTCGGATAAACTAACGTCCAGATTACAAAGGTTCGAATTTAAAAAATTAAAACTGATTTATATTTTTTAAATGCTATTAACTCATTCTTTAAAGTAATTGTTTATCAGAGCAAATTGGGCAATTCCACCGTTACGGACGTAACAATCACAGACTTTAAACATGCATAATTTCAATTTGGTTTCCTGAAAAGCTACAATTTTTTTTTCTGTTGTATAGTTTGGTGTTATTAATGCTATCAAAAATTTGGGTGCAGATTGCTTTATTACAAAAAGTAACAAAAATTAAAAACTGCCTGTTACGGACGTAACTCAGAAAACAGCAAAATGTATACATTGTCATACAATTGCCAATATTCCTGTGAATTATTCATAGATTTCTAAAATTTTCTTTGAAATACTTGTTCTAGAGATTTCAAGCTTTCTAAAACCATAAAGTTTTCATGGATATTGTTTGTAAAAGTTATGATAGAAATTTATATATTTGTTACGGACGTAACAAGAAAGTGTTACGGACGTAACATGTCTGATATGTTAATTGCACAAAGCAAATAAAAGCTTATGTATACTAATATTTTTTGTTCAGAGAGTGCTATTGTCTAGGTTAACACATTATTTTGACCCTTTAGGTTGCACTTTAATAGTTTTTAAAGATTTGGGGAGGTAGGGAGCAGCCCCCGTGTATATACCGCCGTGTATATAAATATAAAATATAAATTGGTGCGTCATGAAAAGTAAAATTATCCAAGGAGAAGTTAAGCAAAACAAAAGTGGAATTATTCAGTTACAAATAAATTTTTCAAATTTTTAACATGAACATGGAGGGATGGGGGTTGGGGGGGCTTCTACAAGGAAGTACTTTTACAGTTTGAGAATTTTCAATGATTTTCTCTATCTTTCAACAAACATATTAACTGCAAAATTTCTTTTAAAGTTTAACAGTTGCCTTTGATTTCGATTACTTTTTAATAGAATTGGCACGTTTTTGCTAAAGGTGAAAAAAAAAACGGTCGAAACTGACATCGAAAAAATGCATTTTGGCCATGGCCAACATTTGCCTAAGTAATCTAAATCTTGCTTCAAAACCAAATGTGCTTTATCTGAGGATGAGATGTAGCTAGTTTAATATTTAGTACTTTAACTCTAATCTAATTATGCTTTTTAATTTAAGTTTTAAAATTAAAATATTCAACGCATCAATGAAACAATAATCTAAATATTACTTTTTTGTGGAGAGTAAATAACAATAAAAAGTAACTCTCAGTAACTTTGGTTTAAACTATTAAACAGGACAAATTCTTATCTCTAAGTTAGTTTTTAAATAAGAAGTAATATCAATTTGGCTATGCTTTCAGAATGATAGAAGTTTAAGAGAAAAACTATAATTAATATCTGTAATATAAATTTTTTTGAAAAAAAAACTTTATTAATGAAAATTACACACAAAATGCTTTGGATTTCATCTCATTAAATGATCAAGTAATTTTCACAAAAATCTACTTGGAGAACACTGTTTTTTTTTGTGTCATAGTGTATTGATGAAGCAAAGTTTGAGAAATTAGGGAACCCTCTAGAATATTTTTATGCACGTTATTAAGCATTAATTGCTAATCCAGAATTATTAACACCAATTGAATTTATTGCATGATTTGGAGAACAAAAAATCTTACCATGAGAGGAATACCTCAGAGCAACAGTAGGATATCTTAGTGTTATTCCTAGGATTAGATGTCTTAATGTTGCTCTGAGGCGACGATGTGTATTTCAATAATTTTAAAAATAAAATTAAATATTTACTAATATTTATAAAATTTTGAAAATCACAGTATCAGAAGTTTTGTTATATCATATTACATGTTATACCCTATATTTTCATTGCCCATCCTGTACTTTTTTCTTTTTAATTGGAAATATACATGTGTTACGGACGTAACATACTGCTTTTTGTTATGTCCGTAACAAAAAATGTTACGTCTGTAATGCCATTTTCTTAAAAACTAAAGAAATTCTAATGTTTTAAACTATGGTAAACAATTACTCTGATGAATTGCTAAAAGGACAAAAAAGGATTTCTTTAAATTTTGATTTTTTAGGAAGTAACGACAACTTTTGCTAAATTTTTGTTACGGATGTAACATTGAACTTCATTTTTTTTAAATTTAAATTGCATAATTTTATTTTGTAAAAAAATTAAAATAAGTGCATGTTATTATAGTATTATATTAATAGTTTAAGCTGTACTGCAGTTAATTTTGTTTATTTTTATTTTGCTATTAGAAATAAGCGTTTGAAAATGGGGTATATTTTCTGATTGTTTTGAAGACCCGACTACCATACTTCCAACTAGGAAAATAATTTATTATTTAATTTTTATTAAAAAAGCAATGCCACATTCTGAAAATACACATTTCAAGCTTTACAATGATGTATAGCAAAAATAACTGCAATATGAAATTTTGACCTACTGGTTTCACTTTTCATGGAATTGCCCAATTGTTTTATTTATTTTTTTAGAAACTTTATTTCGAAACATTCATTTAGTGCTGCAACTTTAATCACCTTTTACATGTTGCTGAACGAAATTATAAAATGTTCTATTAAACCTAAATCTCTTAAAGGTTTTTTTATTTAAAAATGGAAAACATTTGTAATGCAGAGTGTTTTTTGAGCATCTGTTAACATCATTATAACATGACTCCAGCAGATAACTTTAAATACTGTTATAATTCTTAACGTTTGATTTTTGTGTTTTTCGAGGAAACAAAATTTATTACAAAAATGGATATTATTTTTTATGGGAAAATCTCAACTATATTGCGCTTTAATGTGATATTTCTTAACATTTTTTAAAGGAATAATTATCAGAGCACAGATAGTTATTCCTTAATTATAACGTTTTATTCCGGTTCTCTCTAAGTTGAATACTGCTGTAATCATTTGACTGCTTTTACGAAAAGAAAAACGTGGTACAACATTTTCAACTATCATATATTAAAACAAAATCTCTAAAATCGTTTTTTTTTTTTTTTTTTTTTTTTTTTGCACAGTTATGTGAGCCCGGAACATGTTATCCCTTTTCCGCTGAAGTTTAATTTCGAAATATTAATACGCTACAATTTATTATGCTTTCCTTGCATTCAAGACGTGAAAATCTGCAAATAACATTTTAACACGTTTCGCTCAAATCATAAATCCTCAAATATCAATGCATTTGCTACTTAAGAACGTTATTAAGGTTATGTTTATTCCAGCAGACACTTGCACAGGGCTCTCCTAAATGAAATCAAAAGGTGATGCAATTCGCACGGCTTCTGCTAAAATAAGAGTGGACCCTGTACTTCGCTTTCTCCAGGTCTGCGCTAATTGGATTGATGGTACGTCTGGGATTTCGTTCTTTTTGGTATGTTTATTAAATAAAAATGCAATATATGAGGCAGTGAGAAGCAAAGAAATATCAGTGGACATTTTCAAGTTAGAGTAAAACACGTTTAAAATTGCGGTCTTAGGTAGGCTTTCATTGATTTTGTTTCTAAATCATTCTGTATAGAAACCCCTATCAAGGGTACTAGTACTATATCATGCCCCAAGATGTTCACACATATGATTTGTACTGGTTATCGCCAAATTTTTAATTTTGCCACTTACATCCCTTTGCTTCTCACTGCTTCATATGTTCAACTGAGAGTCTGTTTCAAGCATTTGTACACATTATTAAAACATGACTCCAGCAGAATAAGTACAATAAATACTGCTATAATAATTTGATTGTTTTTATGAGAAAAAAACGTACTGCAATGTTTTCAACTTTAAAAATAATATTTCTAAAATATTTTTTTTTTTTCATAATTATCAAAGCCCAGACTCTTCTATCCCTTTCCTCCTTTTACTTTAATTTCGAAATATTCACACTGCAATTTATTATGCTTTCCTTACATTCAAGACGTGAAAAATCTGCGAATTACATTTTAACACGTTTCGCTCAAATCATAAATCCTCAAATATCAATGCATTTGCTACTTAAGCACGTTATTAAGGTTATGTTTATTCCAGCAGACACTTGCACAGGGCGCTCCTAATGAAATCAAAAGGTGATGCAATTCGCACGGCTTCTGCTAAAATAAGAGTGGACCCTGTACTTCGCTTTCTCCAGGTCTGCGCTAATTGGATTGATGGTGGGTCTGAGACTTCCCTTTCTTTTTGGGAAGATGGTGAATAAACAAGAGAGCCGCCACCTTTCTAGATTAATGTGCATCGCACCAATCTAGAGCTGAGCTGATGATCCTCCATTAATGGAGGTGGGTATTTATACGCAAAAGGTTGCAGTTTGGGAATAAATGAGAAAATTGAATTTATTTTCAGTGATGGTCTCGTATGAATAGAGGGAGGTAGAATTTTCGATTAAAAATTCGCGGTGAAGAATTGTGAATGAAAGAACGGTTAAAGTGTTTGGTGTTATGTTGTTTAAAATTTAATTAAAGTTAAATTACTTTATACTTTAAAAATTAAAATTTTCATAAATGAATACAAATTTTGACATGAACTTTTTCATGCTAAAATTGTTTGGCTCGGGTTAAGAATATGAGGGCTGAGGAGTATGGCTGCTCTTGGGGTGAATGATTCGGATTCGGAGGCTCTAAAATTCCCGGAGTCGGAGTCTTTTGTCATCCTTCTAAGCCCTTAATATCGCCAGCGCTCGCGGAGTCGGAGTTGGAGTCGGGATGTTTTTGGCGTAAAGGATATGGAGTCAGTCACTTTCCCTCCGACTCCGCAGCCCTGAAAAATATTCGCTGTAGGAAAATGTCTTTTTAGCTACTTTAAATATTCATTCAACTATCTTTTAATTATAGGTTAAGAGCTTGACTCGAAACAATTACTGCAAGAGTAAGTAAATCTGTTTTTGCTATGAAGATGAAGTTCATAAATATTTAATGTTTTTATTTAAGCTGAGCAGCAAAGTTCATCAGCAAAAAAAAAAAAAAAAAAATAAATAAATAAAATAATAATAATAATAATAAATAATAATAATAATAAAATTAAAATAAAGCCGGAAAAAAAAAGCTTTAGTAAAATACTAAAAAGTTTAAGGTTAATGAATATGTTCACAGATCATTCTAAGACCCTCAATGTGTTCGATCTTCACTTGAGACAAAGAGACGTTTAGTGTTGTGGTATCCCATGAGAGGAGCCATTGCGTGCCACTTAATTTGAGTTTTGAGGAAGAGAAAAAAAAAATAACTTGAACTCTTGTTGGTTTAAGTTTGTAAACACAAATTATGCTAATCAAAGCATCATGCATTGCATTTAACTCTCAATATCATTATTTTATTCTTAATCATGTTAGCTGTAAGTGGCAAAAAAAAAAAAAAAAAAAAAAAAAGCTTCTCTATATTCAGTGCTTTTAACTTAATAATACTGCATTTTACAATTGCATAATCAAATCGATTAAGCTCAATGGGGATTACAAATATTGAACCAAAGAAACAAAAAAAATTATCAACAACTAACGTAGTGCAAACCAAAATGTAAGTATTATTAAAGATATCAGTGAAGCCTGAAGGGATAAGAACCAATATAATATCTCCGAAGGTCGGGAAAGCTGTTGCACCCACGGACAAAATTTACTTTTCAATTTTTGCTGGTATCTAAGAATGGATGATCGATTGGAAAAATTTTCTAGCAGAATCTACAACTTATCATCTAATTTGGCAATTTTTGTCAGGTGGAAATCTCAAATCTTTCAACTTGGAAAAAAAAATCTTAAAAACCATCTTTTTTGTCCGTGGGTACAACACCCCGTTCACCCCGCGGACAGGTGCCTTTGTACCCATGGACATACAAAAAAAAATATATATATATATAAATCGGTCTGAGGAACTCAATTATACTCAATGCATTTTTATAAGCCATTTTATATTGAAATTCTACAAAAAACCATTGAAAATAACATTTAAAAAAATATCCAACAGAAATTAAACTTTGAAAATTAATCGAAGATTTTTTCCTTTTTTTAAAAAAATTTTTCCTTAATTTCTAATATTAGTGAACTCTTTAAAAAAGTTATTACTCTTTTAAGTTATGAATAACTAATATGTTTTTAAACAACAAAAAAATAACTAGATTCATTATATTATGGCTCTCTATGTACCTACATAATAACCTCAATTTATATGCAAATTGAAACTTTTGACCAGAATTAACCCATCACAAAAAAAAAAAAACCCCTCAGTTTAGATTAAACCAACAAAAATCTATAAAAGTCGACTTCAAATGAAAATAGGCGGGATTGACGGTCTGTAGATCCGTGGGGGTTACATCAACACTATATCTTCATGCCCTACTTCGATCATCTTCATTGTTGAAAGCAAATTTCGGACGTTGATGAAAAGGCACCATTTTGAGGTACTTCACATTGTAAGAAGAATTACGTGTGACCCAAAGAGAGTAAAAATTGCCGTCCGTGGGTACATATGGTTATGTGTCCTTGCATACAGAGGTACGCCATTTTTTTTTGCAAGCCAGTTACATCGACAGGACCAGAGTTTTAAAACATTAAAAATTAGAAACAAAACCTTCAAAATATTGGGAATCATGATACCTACAACAAAAAGGAATAATACAATCCACGACGGACGAAAAAAAAAGAAATTTGCCCATGTTTTTTTTTTTTTTTTTTTTACGTAGATCTTACTAAAATCGAAAAAATGTGATAGAATTTTAAATGTTCGTTTGATGGCATTGAAACTTTCTGGAGTACTGGAGAGGGCTGTGACACATACGCTGAACTCCAATTAGGATCTCTCTCGACGATACCCAGAATTTCGCAACCAACGTCCGTAGGTACAACTGTCCGTGGGTACAGCAGCTTCTTCACTTTAATTAGATTCATTATTGCATTTATTTTAGTAACTGGTAAAACAGGAGGTTATCATCCAACTCGAAGGCAAGTTTAATTATAAGAACAACGATGATGATGCATGAGAAACTATTTGAGTTTTTGAAAAAAATTTTAAACCTTCATTGGAAGCTTTTCATGTTAAATATTAAAAATGATACAAGCAGTTCTAAATGAAGCGCGTGTCTCCCTCACTCACAGTCTCACTTGTGTCAATTACTCACGCAAATTAAATAGTTGTAAATCATCAATCGCTTTATGAATATTATAGCTAAATGTGGTGCAGGGTCGTTAGTATTTTTAACACTCAAAAATGGTGTGTGTGAATAAAAGCTGTAAACACGTTAAACAAACTTGAAATATCCACTGAAATGTCTTTTAATATCAGAAATATAAAAAAAAAAGAAAATAAAGGGGTGAGTAAATGTTTTGTTAGTCTTTACTTTTATATAATTGTTTCGAACTTCTCTTAAACTAAGAGTACATAGAATAGGCAAAAAAATGCTCTTTTTTAAATGGTTCTTGCTCATTAGAAACTATTTATTTCCGCCAGGAAATAAAGCTTTTAAAATATTATTAATCAAAAAAGCACTGCAACTTTCACTTCTACCGTTTAAATGCCATTTAAAATCTGCTTTGCCAACAAGGAAGAAAAAATATTAACTTAAAAATAATATCATCATTAAGAAAACTAATTCATAAATGTCTGATACAAAGCATGAACTATTATTAAATTTCACAATTTAAATTACAGTGACTTTAGCACAAAACTGCATAAAGATTAACCAAAAGTTCTCCCCTTACCTCCTATATATTTTTCGTGCATAAGCTCTTAATTAATTGCAAATCAACAAGCGGGAAGTTTCTCAACAAAGCATAACACGTGTTTACTCAATTAGTCGATTGAAGGCGAAAATCTTTGCTCTGCTGAAATTCAATTATTACACTTTTGAAGCCGTTATCAGTCTAAAGAGTTGAGTGATGTGGTAGTTACCCAATTTAGTTCATTTAAAAACTGAAAGCATAGAGGAGATAAAACTGGCTGCAATTTTCTCTGCCAGAAGAGATGTTAAGATAGAGTAATGGAATATATTTTATGCATGAATATTGGGAAGTGGTGGAAGGTAATACCTCTTTTAAAAAAATCTAAGACAATATTTTTGTAAGCTCGAAGTTAAAACTAATTTCTCGTGGCTGAAATAAGCTTGATAGTTGTAATTAAAATTTTCACTAGAGCAGTCTTCGAAAATTATGCATTGACAGATTGTTCGAATTAAGAATGTAACATTTTCAGTATCTTAACCACACAAGTGTTGGAATGTACTATTTCTTTTTTAAGGTTTTTTCCCCCAGAAACCATGCAACAATAGAGTAAGGAAAGACAGTATATGAAAGACATTTGAAAAGGGCGAAAAGGGTTACGTTGCTTGAAAAATTACAAAAGTATGTTTTGTAAGGGTCGAATTTTTGTCCATTCTTTAAAAAAAAAGCTTTATAGTTGGCAATTAAAACTTTAACCCTTTAGAAGACCATCAGACTTTTTAAAACTAATATTAAAATTTTGATATCAACATAGTAAAAAAAAACCCTCAGAACATTAACTAGAACATCTTCGAAATATTCATAAATATACTTCGAACTGAGATGACATTTTTTCAGGTTCACGATCATTGTAGTGATAGAGCAATTGTTCCTCGTCCCCCCCCCCTTCTTCCCCCTTAAATTGACCCTGTGAATAAAAAAAAAACATACATTTGTAAAAGAGCTGGTAAGGAGGCAGACATTAAACTTAGTAATTGATAAAAAGGCATTACTAAAGATTTTAGTCGAAGGCTTTCATTAAAAATTCAAATACAGAAAAGAGTTACCAAATAACGCTTATTTGAACTGATATTAAAGTTCATGTATTCACGAAAGTTGAAGCAAAACTAACACGAATCATGACTGAGAATAAAACTGATCAGTAAGAAAAAGCTTAATTACCGAAGAGATATGCCATAAAAGAAATAATGATCAAACACTGTCTGGAATACAATTTGGAATTCCAGCACCACATTTGAGAATACTTTTAAGGCTTAATTAAATATTACCACTGCATCTCAAGAAAGTTTTGAAGTTAAAATCCATCTTTGAAACAAAGACTGACGAACTCAAGTTACTTCAAATGAACTGTGTCAACACATACTTTTCAAAAGAGAAACATTTATCTAATCCTCAACTTATATAAGTCCTACAAACTATAAATAGAATACTACTCTTTTACATTCTAGTTTCGGTCTGAACCGACAATTATTTAATCTAATTTTACCCGGTGAATTAGGAAGAAGCTAACGAAGAGTATATCTTTACCATTAATTGAGACCAATCAGCAATGGCTCAGCTGGGGCGCCAACGGCTATAACTTAGTGCAACTTTTGTTTATTCAACGCCGTTGAAGAAGGAGGCGGAATTCTCAACTCTCACCATCAATCAATCCAATTAAGAGGCAACTGAGGTGGTTTCTCTTTGCTCTTTTAAGTCTTGTAAATGGAGCCTAGGGCAATTGTCACCATTGGGCCTGTTAAGTAAGTTTGGTTTCATTGACAAGAAAGAAGGCAATTTGTTTGAATAATTTTTATACTCAAAAGCTTGCAAAATTGTAATATTGCCTTTAGTTAGAATAGGTTAAAAAAAGTAAAATCTTAGGTATTTATTTTTTTCATATCACTAACTCAAGGACAGATCCAGAATTTTTTCAAGGGAAGAGCGATTGATTTTTTTTTTTGCTTACTTTTTACTGTATGTTGATTAAAAGTCATTGATCACAAAGGTTTTGGACTTTAATTCCAAAACAGTTCCGTGATACCATTCCAAACACAAATCTCCCTTCTCCCAACATCAATGAAACTCGTCTAAATTTGCGTTTTTTGAACTTCGTTTTCGAAAAATTACCGTTGGGGAGTCTCTCAATGGAGGGCCGATCACCCCCATCACATCTCCCTTGCATCCGTCCCTGCACTAACTGAACACAAACAGTTGCAAACATTTTACCAGTGCATTCATTTAGGCCAAAATATGGTGCCCCCCACCCCCAGTTTCTCCGACACGAAATTTCCTTCCCCTGTTTCAATCATACTTTTTAATATATTTAAGGGGGGTGTAAATGTCGGCGAAACGGTGCCTCCTCTGTTTCGCCGACACGAAATTTCCTTCTCCTCTGTTTCTCAGTTTCAGTCATACTTTCTGATGCATTGAAGGAGGGAGGAAATTTTAAATGTCGGCGAAACTGGGTGTAAATTGTTATACCATATTGTTAAGATTTCAACACTGTAAACAAACCGGATACGTTCCTGGAAAATAATGGGCATCTAATGTGCCTAATTCCTGCCAGTAACAAATCTGCGAAAACACAGGAAAGTTTTACAGTAAAAGTCCTTCCTTCCTGAAATTAAACAGGAATTTTCGTGACGAAATTCAAAACTTTCCCTAATAAAAGTCAGTCACGTTTCCAGACTAACTCAGGAATATTGCTCCAAGAAAAATTAGATAAGTTTATAGTAATAGCTTGGTACCTTTCCCAATTTACCAGAAATGATCCTAAAGCAAATGTGGAAGAAGAAAAATAAGAAATTCAAACAAGCACCTAGCAGCTTGTTTGCCTGTAATTCTTACAAATCTACAGTATCCAAAAACTACATTTCGCCTTCGTTTGAGGTTCAGTTTTTCTGGACGGGTCGTAATAGAACTATAAACGAAACACAAAGTAACGAAGACTAGCAGATTTGCGCACAGAGAGCTATAAATATTTTTCACAACAGTGAGAAGACTGCAATTCATGCAACTTAAAACTATTGAAAAAGCATTTCGTACACTGTAAAAAAATTCCGAAACGTTACTGGTTATTTCCGTGGAACGTCTCGGGATTTCCCATGTTTTCACCTATTTCCCCGTGAAAACAAGTATTTTCACAAAAAAGTTTCCTGAATCGCTACAAGTTACACGTGTGCAGACTTTTCACTGTTGTGGAAAATATTTTTAGCAACCAGTTTAAAGATTGAATAAATCGTGTTTATTAAGTGTATCGGCCTAAGGTTGCTTACGGCCTCTCCAGATTGACTAAGCTCCCAATGAGAGCGGAAAAAGTCAATGGATAGCTACAGCTTTGCAAGGCAGGAATTGCAGACAAGAGATATGCTTGGTTCCTTCTTGCGTAGCTTTGCCCGTGGCCGCTCTGACTTTTATGGCGTCTTCTAGGTAAATCAGGAAGGTTCTAATCAATAACACTAAACCTACTTATTTTTTCTAGAAGGTTCTAGAGACATGAATGGCTTTAACAGGGGAGATTTCACACTTCTTCAGAAAGTTTCAAGGTTAATTTCAGTAAGATTACTGACTTTTAGCGGAAAACTTCCCTGGTTTTTCCATGATATGTTACTGGAAGAAATTGGGCACATCAGCTGCCTATTATTTTCCAGGAACGTTTCTGATTCGTTTTTACAGTGTAAAGATACTTGTCTTTTACAGGAAACTCGGAAAGTTACCTAGTACCAAAGTTACGTAGCTTGCCGTAGTAGAAGTTTATAATACAATATTATAATGATAATTTTATGATAGTAATATGATATTGTTAAAGGATAATTTTATGATGATGATAATATGATAATATTAAATGATAATTTTATGATGATCATAATATGATAATATTAAATGATAATTTTATGATGATCATAATATGATAATATTATAATGATAATTTAACAAAGATGGTATTAAAATTAATAGCAAATAATGTGATGATAATATAATAATAACCGTCGTTACTACTGTCAAATAGTAATAATATTATGAGAACGTAACAAGGATGATAAAAATAATGTAACGAAAGTACACTGTAAAGACGATTCAGAAACATTACTGGAAAATAATAGGCAGCTGATGTGCCCAATTTCTGTCAGTACCATATCACGCAAAAACCAGGAACGTTATTTACTGAAATTAAGTAACGTCCCTGAAAATATCCAGAAAATTCCCGAAATATTCTCGTTTAAAGCCAGTCGTATCTCTGGAACTTCAGAGTAGTCTTAAGTAGAGGTAATATAACAATTTGGCATCTTCCCGATTTATCAAGACAGTTCCAAAAGCAGTATGGTACACACGGCCAAAGCTAAGCCAGAATTGCAAGTAAGTATCAAACATCTCACTTGATTGGAATTTTTGCAAAGCTAAGTAGTCCAAAAACTTATTCACTCCTTTTGGGAGCTTAATCAGTCTGGACGAACCGTAATCAAACTGAAGCCGATACACCTTATAAATACACTCAGTTAATCTCAAAACTAGGAGCTTAAATTATTATTTACAAAAGTAAGGAGTGAGAGGAGTGTGAGGAGGAGTGAGAATTCGTGAAACTTGTAGAAATTCAGGAAACGTTTTGACAATGATACTTGATATTTCCAGGAAGTGGATAAAAACCATTGAAATCTCGAAACGTTGCACGAAAATACTAGGTAACCGTTTCGGAATTTTTTTTACATTGTAATAATATAATAAAGTGATAATGATAATAATTATAATAAAATTTTAATAGAAATTTCTGAGCATTTCAGCATTTTATAAATTTAAATTCTACACTTACGAAGAACGAGTTTTTCCCGGCGCACGGAATTTCAAATAAGTCTTCGAAATAAAATAGATGAAAAGCAGCCGAGAAACAACTCTTCTTCGCCGGAATTAAATTCTGCCACGTGAGCCTTTTTTCCTTCACACAGGAAGTGTCTTGCCCGTGGCGTGGACTTATAAATTAGAGCTGTCCCTCACACCGTTCGGTTCTGCCTCATCAGTAAGGTTCGAGACGATAAATCTCATGGAATTGGAACGACAAACTTGGCGACAAAAGATTTATAACCTGCTGCAGGCGCTTGAAATTTTCGAGTACCGTCGAATTGTTTTCTAAAACTTCTTGTGTACAAAACGACGAAGACTATCTTTTCGTAATTGAATATCGGGCGTTATTTATCAGCTCCTGAATTTTGGAACTTCTTTATCGTGGACGTTTTCACTGGAAATTGTGACTTGCTCGTTACATTTTAAAGAATAGAAACATTTTTGCTTAAGTTTTATGTGACACTTTTTCCGACTAACGTAAGAGTTCTCCAGAGAACTTTCTCTTCTGTTTAAGTGCTATGTTTCGTTCTAAAAATTTCCAAATATCATTTTAATAATAATAACAACAATGCTTTATTGATCTCCTAGCAGGTGTTTAAATATTTTTTAAATATTTCATATTATTTCTGAACTTTTTCACAATAAAAATATAGCTACTATCGGAATAGTAGATGTTTAAAAGAAAACAATGCAAACGCAGTTATGATTAAGACAGAAATAAAAAAATATAAAGAAAAATAATCAGGGATTTTCTGCAATGATTCAAAAAAAAAAAAAAAATTCTAATAATAGAGAGGGACGGAGGACCTTATAAGAGGAAAAAATCCTTATAACTGAGAGAGTAATTTTAATTACTAAGAGGAACTTTGTGACGATTAATGGTGGAATAACAAAAACTAAGAAAGAAATTTTAAGCCAGCAAATAAAAATCTTAAAGAGAAAGCGAAATATTCCATCCAACATTTAAACGGTTTACAGTGAAACTGGTGGGTGGGAGAACAAAGGTGTCGTTGTTAAAAACGTCTGACTTTAATCAAGCTATTCTGGGATATTATACTTTTTCTTGGGATTAAAATTCTATTTCTTTCTTTAAAAACACCCAAGAAAAAAACGACGAGGATATAAAAACAACAAGGAGAAGAGGGAAAAAAAAAAGACAAACAAAAAAGGAAAATCAAACGCTTTGAGCGAGAATTTTCAAAGAAATTTTTGAATGAAGATTAAGTTAGCAAATTTGATCATTCTGTAACTATAACAAAAAGCAGAAACGGAAGCTCAGATTTTCGTGCAAGACACACTTAAACAAATTAGGGTCAGAAGAGGAAGGTAATTTCATTCAATATGCACTATCCCAGCCAACACAGTATCAGCCGAATCTTTTTCACTTCTTCCGCCATGTTTTTGCCCTAAGGAAACGTTTTGTATTTGCATTCGCAAAGCTTAAAAAAAATTCTTAATCAAAAATATTCAAGAAAATTGCAAAGAAGACAAGTAAATTAGAAATGTATCAAAAGGAAATGCAGCAGACGGGCTTTTGAAAAAGAAAAGTTTGCACTTTGTTACACTTATTGGGTTTAATTTCATAGGGTTTTTTTTTCCTTTCTCTCTGTCTCCCTCTCTCTTTTTTGATAATTTTTTATGTCAATGTTTTTCACGTTTTTTTTTCTTTCATGTTTTTCATTTTTTTTAGATATGAAAACTGTATACAAGCTACAAGCTCTTTAAATGGGATTTGGAGCAATTTATTGAAAATTTGGATTTGTTTAGAATTTTTTATAACAGTGATGCTCAACCTGTTTTCATTTGACGAACCCTATTAAGATAAATCTCATGGGCTAGAGCTCAAATAACAACTTTTTTTCTATAAAAGGAGAAAAAAATGGAAAAATTAAAATAATTACAAGAAAAATATTATCATCATCATTCCTTAATGCTTATTTTATTAGTCAAAAGTTTCCATCTGATCTTCATCATCATCAGCTTCAAGGATTAGTTAATAGTATGCCTGCTCCGGCCTCATTGATCCATCCAATTTTTTTTTTTTTTTGAGGGGGGGGGGGGAAGGGGGTCTGCCACGTTCGCTTCTGTCTTTAGGAGCATAACTGAGGGCAGCCTAAATGACTTTTTCACTTCCGTTGTTTCAGAAACCAATCTTGAAGATTTGTTTTCAATTTTTCAAATATCATTCTTAATACCAAACGTAGATGATCGGTTTTCTAGGTTTATGTGACATAGTTTTCCATTTAAAACATAGAACATACGTCAACAGGCCACATTGAACAGCTTCGCGGGCCACAGGTTTTCTTTATAATATCAAAATAGGCAAGAAGAAAATACTAACCTTACTTGATAAGAATAAAGAATATTTTCAAAAAAAGTCAAAATCGGAAAAATTGTTTAGTGTCCGGTGCAAATTATTTTCAGATAATAGTAACTGTACTTGAAATACACAGCCAGCTCAGTCAATTCCAGCCGAGGACTGCAGTTCGTGCTTATTAGCACTCATCAGCCCGACATAGGAGTGACTGAGCTGAAGGTGGAAAACATCTTAAGGAAGCCCAGAGTGCCAAACAAACTAGTAGCTAATACAGAATTAGCACTGACCAGACGAGTGACCGAAACAATGGATCGGTTCAACTCGAATATTGAAGGCAAGGCCGGTATAGTCAGTAAGTTACCGCCCTATAGCCAGGGCTGTCGGTGTATTTCATGCATTTCTGCCTTAGCCCTGACTAAAGGGCGGTAACTTACTGAATAGTAACTGTTTCATAAGGTTCATTCTCACAGAAACGGTCATTTTCAAGTCCTTGTTATAATTTACGAATTTTTTTTATGACCCATACATATTTTTATTCCTCGCAACAGTCATTTTCCTTCCCAGAGTCGCAACAAAATAATTTTTTTTTCGCAAAAAGTGTATTAATTGACAGTTGGAGACGCAGAAAATTATTGCATCATATTTGCGTCTTTAATTTGTCGGAAATGTTTCCTTGCAATCTATATGAAAGCAAAAACCAAGTCGGTTTTTTGGATTCATCATTCCATTACATCTGCATCTGCTTTTATAGAAAAATGAAGTAAAATAATGCAGGAAAACTGAATAATCGTAAGCTACTTCCTCGATTGAGAATATTTTTATGCAAATAAACTCAAATATCAGTTAGGCATAACTAATAGAATTCAGTTTTAACGAACTCGTCATTCTCTCGCTAGTGAGGGAATGATGCTTAAGTGAGAGTATATAGGTGTCTCTCGTATAACACGGTTAATTCGTTCCGTGTAGTATCGAAACCATGCTATGTGAGACTTTTTTAAAAATGACATTTTTACTTATTTTTAATACTAATTATGTATGTGCATGAGAAAAATCAAGGTAAGATGTATCGTGTTATATCGAAACCGTGTTATACGAGACTTAGAAACAATGTAAATTAAGGGATGTGTACCGTGTTATATCGAAACCAAGTTTCATAAAAAAGAAGTAAAAACTGATAAGAGTTATAAACCATTAACAGAATGTGTTAAACAAAAATGAAATTCCATCTTTTATAAACATAACATTCGAGTTATTTCAAAACCATGAAGTATTATGCTCAAGTTTCGTACCGTGCAATATTGAAACCGTGTTATAATAATCTCAAATTTGGCACCGTGTCATATCGAAACAGTGTTTTAGAAGTACCGTGTTATACGAGGGACGCCTGTAATGATATTCAAAGAATATTTTTCTTCCAACAAGACCAATATTTTTTTCAGAGCCTTCACATGTATCTATCTCTGTAGAAGGTTTCATCTGATTCCACCAACTTTAATTTTTTTGAACCAAATAAGCTCAAAATGACTGTTTTTATGAGAGTGACCCATAACATAATACAATATCAGTTGCAGGTACAGTTAAAAGTAAAAAGGATAACGTAAAATAACATTTATTCTCATACATAACAATATCACTTGAATATTATATCACTTTCAGGTTAAAAACATAATTTCCTACCAACAAAAGACGTTCGATGCTAAAGAAAAAACGACAATAGAGAAGAAAAAATAGTAACGCCTAGAGGGAAAAAGATATTAAGCACAATTTTAGAATTTTAAAATAGGTTTTCTTAATCTTTTTTTGATGATAGCACAGCGATTAGAAAGATTTTTTTTTCCTTCCATTCTTACATTGTTTAGCGATAAATCATCAACGTCTAATTTGTTTTCGAACAAAAACGCGTTACTATTAAATTAAGGTTATAAAAAAAATTATATAAGATTTTTTTTAAGAATCCATTGTAATGATATTTTGATTGAAAAATAGATGCATTATAAAGGTATTTGTAAAGGTTTTTGCTCTAATTCGCTCAACAAACGAAATAAAAGAAACCTAACTACTTTTAAATAACAAACCTTCTGTCACGCTGTTCGTTTTATTTACTTTTTTAAAGGTTTTTATTAGTTGCAAGCCAATGTCTTTATATTGATGGTACAAAGATACTTTTAATTTAAACAAGTAATTACGGAAGTCATTTAAAAATAACCTTTGCATTCTTTAAATTCCAAAAAATGTAACAAAGAGAGTACAAAAATGTCAAAAAAAAATCAGTGTAAATCTGAAAAATCATTTGTTTCCCTTTGGGGTGGGGGTTGGCGGGGGGGGGGGAACGGTTTGCCATGCTGATGCAATAAGATCGATTACAATTTTTACTAGATCATAGGCTTTGAGTCACTATAGAGTTCAGTTACAACAAACATACAACACTTAGATTAATGAAAAACCAATTAAATACACTAGATTAAAATTTTGAGGCACATTGACTTTTAATGCAGGAGGTGCACTTATAGAGACGCTAAAAATATTTCTGATTAGTATAATGTATATTCATCAGAAAACTCAATAAACAGCCTATAACTTAAAAAAAGTAGAAAACAAAATATTTTAATGCATAATTTTTCATATTTCGCGCACTTTTTAGTGCAAAAAGTAATGTTCCATCACGTCATCCTGAAATACGTTTTTTTTATCTATCATTCTTTTAACATATCTCGCTAACCTTAATAGCATATAAAGTTTCGGGTGGAAATTATATCGCACTATCAAAAAAGCCTTAGTTTGCCTCATGTCATGTTATTCGCTCGACCTCTGTAAGCGTAACTGAGACATTATAGACGACGTAACGAGCGCGTCATAATGTTCGAGGTCATAAATCAGGGTAGCATCATTAATTATAATAGCTTCTACTTTCTCCCATTATGTGTTGTTGCCACCAGTCTACTCGAATACGAGAAAAAAAATATTATGGACTTGGTACTGGTAAATGTCATCCCAGAAAAATGTTTGATTCATAGCGGCCAAATAGCAAGATACGCCAACTTTAGTACTTAGAAGGTTAAGAGAATATTTGGGATACGGATTTAATAATTCTATGACGTAAGTCTAAAATATTTTATCAATTAATATTGTGTCAACTAAGAACAGTTTGTAAGATTATGCTTTAATGGGTTCATGTATATAAAAGATTTAATTGTTATCAAACGTTCTTAAAGCAGTGGAACAATTTGCAGCAAAATGTCTTTTGAATTCGTTTTTATGCTGTTTTAGAGTTAAATGGATCAGCTGATTTCAAAACTGTAGTTAGTTTTCTTCCACCACGTTTAGTTTTTTTTCCTCTGCACCTCATGTGAATGTGGCCGCGGCCGCTTTCAGCGGAAGAGAGAGTAACACCCAAGACGCCCTACTGCTCTTTTATTATTCTACATTAGCTACCAGTTTGTTTCGCACTCTTGGCTTCGTTAAATGGTTTTTCCATCTCCAGCTCAGTCACTTTCCTATGCCGGGCTGATGAGTGCAACTAAGCACGAAACTGCAGTCCTCGGCTGGAAATGACTGAGCTGGCGGTGTATTTCACGTATTTCTGCTTTAGCCGTGGCTAATGGGCGGTAATTTACTGAATATACCTTGCCTCGCGTTCAATCTTCGAGTTGAACCGAACCATTGCTTCGGTCACTCGTCTGGTCTGCTAATTCTACATTAGCTACCAGTTTGTTTCGCACTCTTGGCTTCCTTAAATGGTTTTTCCATCTCCAGCTCAGTCACTTCCCTATGCCGGGCTGATGAGTGCTAATAAGCACGAAACTGCAGTCCTCGACTGGAAATGACTGAGCTGGCGGTGTATTTCACGTATTTCAGCTTTAGCCCTGGCTAATGGGCGGTAATTTACTGAATATATTATACTTATTATTTACAACAAATTTATAATTTTCTCAATTGTCACGCCAGAAAACTAAAGGATCAAAAAGGAGAGTAAAATGAATCCGTGTTCACCCGTAGCATAAAAAAGAGTATATTTTTTCACATTGTGTAAGCAAAGTTTAATAAATGTGCATTAAAATCTTTTCGTTTTTTGCTCATATTTTTCAAAAATGTGCTTTTTCTGTATTTGTCGTTTTGATCAATATGAAGATTAAAACTTGGCGTTTTAGCAACTTAAACTGAAACCATATTTGAACTCAGGGACTATAAGTTAGTTAAAAACAAGTTACAGATCTAAGACAACCGAATAGCTGTTCTCCATGGTAATTAAATAAAAATAAATAACACTGCGAGGTAAAAAAAAAAAAAAAAAAACCTCTCAAAATGCTTCTAAGAACATTCTTGCTGACTTTGATGCAAAATGACTCCCTGTTTCTAATTATGACCACCGTTTTCTTCATTACGTCCCACTTTTAGAACGGGCTCCACATTTTTTTTTTCTTCTTCAGTTTCAGCCGTTACTTTTTATTGGGGGGGGGAGCATTAGATTAACCATTAACACTCTTCTAGGGGGATAGAGAGATAACAAGATCAAAACATGGACATTTGTAGCAAGGCAGGAGCTTTTCAGTTTTCTTTAACTTTTTTTTCGGCTTAAAACCAGAGTATGAGCATCCCTTGAATAAGTCCCATATCCTAAAAGATGTTCACGTGGTAAGGTAATTTTTTAAAACATCTTACGACCGTCGCACGCTGCATACAAGTCACACCAGTTCTTTAGTAAAGAACGCTCCCTTTTTTGTCAACTTATAAAATCAAGGTAAAAATGATCTTAACTATGCTTATATCAGAGCATTAATGTAAATTTAAATTTTTTTGGATGCACCGCAAGAATTCTTTATCAGATAATCTTAAGTATGCTTATAATATAGCATTAATATACATTTAAACCTCTGGAGATGCAACGCCTGAATTGTTTATCAGTGTATCAAAAAAAAAAAATAATAATAATAATAATAATAATAATAATAATAATAATTAAATGCATGGTTTTTTTTTTTTTTTTTTTTTTTGAAGTTATCATTGAAAAATAATTTAACTTTCAAATTAAAATCAATGAACATTGAAAAAAGTAATTACAAAATAAATTCCAAGAAATAAAAAAAGAAAGGAAGAAAAAATGGAAGATGTAACAAGTGTAAATGTGAGTACACTCCACTGCTGCAAACCTTCCAAGAAAATATTCAAGGATTCAAAAAGATCATCAAGGATTCTAAAAATTGTGGCTCTATCGTAGAAAATTTCATTTTGTTTCTTAAATTAAAAGAAAAGAAGACAAACTGACACGTAAAAATTCAAGGGCCGGTCAAACTATTCAGCGCATCGGTATCGGTCCACCGTACTAGCGGTTAAGAATCTGTAGTCTAAGGAAAATATCAAATTGAAACGAAATTGCTGTAGTCAATTAGGATTTAAAATCTGTAAAACTTGTTTCTCCGTCAGTATTGTTTCTGTGCAGGGAAAGCAACCGATAAAATCCAAAGCAATTTCCGTAGTTGGTGATTAGAAATCTGTAAAACTTGTTTCTCTGTTAATATTGTGTCGGTGCAGCGAAAAAAACCAACCAATATAATCCAAAGCAAATTTCCATAGCTGGTGAAAATTAGAAATCTGTAAAAGATGTTTCTTCGTGAGTATTGTGTCTGTGCAACCAATAAAGTCCAAAGCAAATTTCCGTAGTTGGTGAAGATAAGAAATCTGCATAAGTTGTTTCTTCGTCAGTACTGTGTCAGCGCAGGGAAAATACCCATTCCCTTTCTACAATTTGTACGATGTAAAAACTGTCGCAAAAAATATTATCATTAATTGTAAAATTAAAAAATAAAAACTGACAGGTAAAAATCCAAAGACCAGTCAGAATATTACACATCAGTGTCGGTCAGCTGGACCACGGGTTGAAAACCCCATCCGGTCTTAGAGTATCTAATCAAGTCGAAACGAAATTTCTGTAACCACTGATGATTAGAAGTCTGTAAAAGTTGTTTCTCCGTCTGTACTGTGCCTACGCGGGAAAAACAACCTGCTCCTTTGTGCAATTTTCCCAAACCAGCATCTAGGACACCGTTTCCAATATACGCTTTTACGGAACCTTAGGATTCCCCGAAAAAGGTTAGGTGAGAAATCAGCCTGGCTTATTATGCATTTTTTCAAAACTAAAAATGAAAACATCGGTATGCTATACGATGAATGTATCAAAATATACAAACATTTTAGAAGTTATTTATTCAGAACATAAGCTTTCTAATGAGTGGTTCGGTCTTACAGAAAGGAAAAAAACTCCACTGTTTTTTTTTCCCCTTTTTTTTTCCGAAAAATGAGTTTAGCCATTATAATACTGCCTCTATTTTGCTTAATAGGAAAAAAAAGACGCTTCTATCTCTCTCTTTTTATTTTTATTTTCATTATCATGCAATATAAGTATTGATTCTACAAAACATTTTGATGAAATATTAGTACATTGACGTTCGAGTACTCTGGAAGTATTCCGTAAGAGAAAAAGTTCGGTAACGTTGCTTTAGGACAAAGCGAAAAATATAAAATGTATTTATAGTTTTTTCTTCTGCACCAGAAAGATGAAAGACAATTGTTTAAAAAAAATATATGAAGAATGAAACGTAAGAGCTTCTTGCTGAAATAGCATTTTACAGATAAAATAAATATCGAACAATCATTGATTTTTTTTGTGAAGAAAAAGTCATTGATTACCAATAAAATAAGGCAAAAATTTATGAAAACATTTCTCACCACACAGCTAATTGAATTCAAACACAGAAAAGGAAGAATCCACACTTACCTAGAAAAAAAATAAACACATTAACAATGACATTTATATCTATAAAAGTAAATACAATAGCATTACGGAAAAAAGAAGTCAACGCCAATTTAGAAGAAAGGCGATGACTTCTTATCAACAAGAAATGACGTTGTAAAATATTTCACCAGCGGCATTTTTGTTGCCACGCAAAAGATAATTCTTAAGACTGGTAGCCAGTAACTACGATGAAATGCATGCCTTTGGCTATAGTAAATGACACTTTTAATACCACAAAAGGGTTTTTTTCTCTCTTTTTCTACCATTCTCTCCCTATGCTATATTAAACGACACATTTGTTCGATAAGCAAATGAACTCTATTCCTATAAAGAGTATTTTTGATATAATTATCTTATGACCTGGAAATGTACTAAAAAATCAAGACTTACAAAGATTACAAAAAATTTCTAGAGTAAAAGAATACGTAGCTTACAACGTTAAACCTCACTAACTTTTAGAGAACTGTAGACACGTGTTTCGGGGTTCCAAGAAACCACTTTTCCAATGACAAAGAGGTGAAGGTGAACTCATGGATGAAAAGATACAACACAAAAAATTCCGAAAAACGCGTGCTCAATTCACGTACATAAAAAGAATCCTACAAAAGAAAATGTATCAAACATAAAAAGAATGACTTCGAAAGTAAAATATGAGTGTCAAGATTTAATGCAATGAAAACAGCCATTTGAAACATCGAAAATTTCAGGAGCAGACCAATTTTCAATAGCGAACTACTCCACTTTGAAGATAAGTTGGATTGATAAAACGTGGGAGAGCACAAAAGATGTGTAACCATTAACGTAAGGATTAATTATTGGGTAAGGAGGTAAGGATTGCGATTACTTGAGACAGCAAATAGATTCCGAGGACTAATGCATTGATGATAACTAATCTACTATGATTTATCTAATAGCTTAGTTAGTATTAACTTATCATTTGCAAGTTAACTACAGCTGCGAATGTCGTTGAATATATTGTCACTGGCACAAAAATCTGATAACAGGTACATTGGAAAAAACTTTAAAAGAAATTAGTTATTTTAGCATTAAGCTTACCTTGCCTTGATATTTATTAAATACGTTTTTACAATAACAGCAAAATTTATAGTAATTTTTGCGATTAAGCAAATATTTAACATAATGATTCTGACTGCAGAAGGACTTATAAGCAGGGCCGCAGTGAGTCAAGGCAGGCCCCTAGTCAGTTATGTTGCCGGTCCCCCTCCCTCCCCCAAAAGAAAAAGGGAAAAAAAGAAAAGAAAATGGAGGAAAGAAGTGGGGAAAATAAAAGAAAAGGAAAAAAAAAAGCAAAAAAAAAGGGGGGGGGGGTTAAAAAATGCTTGCTAGAAAACAATTAACTTTATTTTAAGTGTTACAACAATAAATACCAAAAGAGTAAATTTTATTTAATCTTTACGTTTTGTCTTATTCGAAGTCCCCCCCCCCGTTTCTTTTTTTTCTTTTCATTCTTTTTTCTTTCTTTCCTGCTTTTTTTGCGTCAGTGTCGCCCCCCCCCCCTCCCGCCCAAGGATCAGGCCCCCTAGTTTCTCACTAGGCTGACATGGCGTCTCGTCGGGCCTGCTTATAAGATTGGCAATCATGATTAAGAAGTTAAAAAATAAGGTTACGAATTTATGACAACGTAGATTATAGTGGATCATAGCGCTGACAACCGAAATCGGTAACTACCACTTACTAATTTTTTATCCAGGCTCCACTGCCTCTAAGTGCGTCCTTATAAACTAGTTTGAAATCGATTTTTGACAGAAAGAATCGTTGATAAATGAACTAAACACAATGCTTCTAATACATGCCTTCACTTTTCTCCCAAATGACCAACACGATCTGCCAACTCACTGTAAAAAAATTCGAAACTTTACTGTTTTTTTCCGTGGAACGTTTCGGGATTTCAGAGGTTTTGTTCTATTTCCCCATAAAATCCAGTATCTTCGCCAAAAAGTTTCCTGAATTATTAAAAGATGCGCGAAGGCAGACTTCCCACTGGCGTGAAAACTATTTTTTGCTACCAGTTTTAAGATTGACTGAGAGTGTTTATTAAGTGTGTTTACTGGCTTTAGCTTAACTACGGCCTGTCCGGATTGACTGAGTTCCCGAAGGGAACAAATAAGTCACTGGACAGTTGCAGCTTTGCGAAGCAGGAATAGCAGGCAGAACTATGTATGATTCTTGCTTGCAATTTTCGCGTGCTTTGGCCATGGTTGCTCAAAAAAGCTCTAGTCAATAAAATTGAAACTACTTAATTTTTCTAGAAGGTTCTCGAGATATGATAGGCTTTAACAAGGGAGATTTTGCAATAATTGAGAAAGTTTACTGACTTTTATCCGAAAACGTTCCTGGTTTTTGCAAGATATGTTACTATATGAAATTGGGCACATCACCTGCCTTTTATTTTCCAGGTATGTTTCTGAATCGTTTTTTCAGTGCTGGAAAAAACTCAACCAATAAAATTATGAATGTTTTCAAACAAATGCCTCGAGATTTCATCACTTATTAAGGTTTGTTAGTTGACGATTTGTCGGGTAGGTAATAAACTGCGTTGTAACGAAACTAAAAATAGGGCTAAAAAAGTTTTAAAATCATATTTACAATTCCGGCTGATGTGGGAAAAGCGATTTAAGTGGCAATTTACAGAGGAATTCACCGAATAAGTATCTGGCAAATAAATATTCAGTGCTTTGCACCTGCAAGTGTTTCAACAACCACGGGAATTCCAAAGCAAGCTGTCTGCGCACCTGCCAAAAGAGCAATTCCAATTGCCTATCTGACATCAGAACGAATTTTGCTATCTCATCACTCACGAAAGAAAAAAAAAATATAAACAAATAAATAAAACCAGGTCACGTGACAGCCAGAAAAAAAGGTCAGTCTCGAATCAAACGATAGAACAACTTGTGAGGTCCATTGAGGGGGAAAAGTCGAAACGTAAATATATATCTTGCGACTTGATACAGACTTGGCCTCTTCGTTACCAACCAAGCGCGTGACATCTTCGATGACGACTTCCATCAACAACGCCACCTGCTAACGGCGCCCGAACACGAATGTGACAACCTCGCGCAGTTAAAGGTTAGGTTTCGGGATATGAGCTTTGCTTTTTGACTGGAGGAAGTTGTAAATTTAAACCAGATTCTGCCCAATGTTTCTTTTGCGTATAAACTTAAGACTTGCCTTTATTAGACACTTTTGAAACATCTTCTTTCCACGTTAATATCAATGGTTTTAACGTGCAACCATAGTCGGGGAGCTCCGTGCGGACCTGGTAATCCGGAATCCCTGGTTTTAACACATATTGACATCCAAACATGGAATTTAAAAACATACTGCAGTAAAACCTGTGAAGTTGACCACCTGTCTAAGTTGACCACTTATTCAGGCATGGAATTAGCCTTTTCATGTAAATCAACCTAAGTTGACACCTGTTTAAATTGACCACTAAAGTATTGCACCGCAGGTGGTCAACTTATACAGGCTTCACTGTAGCAGCTTTCGGCGGCTAGATAGCGCTCAATCCGCTTTTTATGCCATTCATCGCTTTACGTCAAGGATGCCGTCTTCGGCGGCTGCTTGAATGAATTTGACATGGGTACAAAAGTTATTTCAATCAATATCTACTAGCATATCTCTGCATCTGTTAGTGTATACCTCATTTATTTGTCTCCGTATCTACCTTCCTCTATTTCTTTCTCAACATCGATCTATCTATGTTTTATCAATACTTTTATATGAATTGATCTAAATCTTCTAATAATTTCAAGAAAAAAAGCTTCCATTTTATCCATATCTATTCGTCTAATTGTATCTTTCTATGTCTAAATACCTTAAAAAGAGTGAAAATTTTACCTTGTTTCAAATTTGTTGCATCACGAGATACTTTGTAAGACCTTCAACGATTGCACCGTCAGATACATTGATTAACTCAAAAAATATATATATATTTATTGTTTGAAGTAAATTCTAGCAAGGACTGCAGTGAACAAACCCTTCCGCCTAAAAGGTACATTCTGGCTACGCTAGTTCCCCATAATGAATACCCCCCCCCCCATCCAAATAAGTCACTACATTCAGGTCCAAAATTCTGTCCCAAATTGTTTGCTACATTTGAATAGTTTTGTACTTAATACTTTAAAAAAGTTGAGTT
This sequence comes from Uloborus diversus, assembly GCF_026930045.1. Classification (NCBI taxonomy): domain Eukaryota; kingdom Metazoa; phylum Arthropoda; class Arachnida; order Araneae; family Uloboridae; genus Uloborus; species Uloborus diversus. The sequence continues at coordinate 57,868,079 of NC_072738.1, forward strand.
AAAAAAAAGTTTTTTAAAGTTTGAGTTTTTAAAAACTTATGATTATACTGGTGGTAAAGTTTTTACAAAACGGGGCGTGGCTTAAGAACGTGCGAACCCTGGATTTTTGAACCCAATTCGGATCGCATTTAAGAAGGGAATAACTAGTATCTCATTAATAGCAGAATTAGTTTTTGCCTTTCTTTAGATATAATTATTTGTGCATAGCGAAATGCCTTTTTTTTTTAATCTTCAAAAAGCATTAAGGCAGAAGAAAAGAATTTATCAAATTAAAACATCCTTTATATTTTATACCACGATTCCTGAAATACTGTGTCTTACATTTCATACCTAAATGCCTCTTTACAAAATGTATTTTCTAAAAATAGCGCCAAAGGAAACAAATATATGTATCATTTTCAGCTTGTTCTGCATAGCCGCTCCCACGCTGCAAAAAAAAAGAAAGAAAGAAAGAAAGAAAAAAAACACCAGCACTTGAATTTCGTAATACTATGCCTGATTTATTTTTTGCTCTTCAAATACATGTCCCAAAACGTTGAACTCTTCGTTTCACGCTTTAGAAGTTCCACTGACGATGATTCAAAGATTACCATCAAACACCTGTGAAAGCTGGCGGTTGGGGAGGGGATAGATTCCATTTTTGATCTCAGGTGTGAGATAAAATAACGACAAGAAACGACATGTGATACCTTCTTTTTTTCTAGATACACGCCCTCCTTTTCTAATCCCTCAGGGCAATTTTTTTTTCTTAATTACTATTTATTTATTTTATATTTGATATTCAGCAAGACAATGCTATTTATTTATTTTATATTTGATATTCAGCAAGACAATGTATTTGAAGCAGTTTTTTTTTTTTAATCTTTATGTGATATAAAATAACAATGTGTAAGCGTAATGTGATTCGCAAAGTTTGGATTAAACTATGTGACTTTCCACTAAGGAATGTTTCTTGATGGAATTGAATAAAATTTAAGAATACTTATTGTTTGGATTACGTAAACAAAGTCATTGGTCAATCTGTAATATAATCAAGCAAAAAATGTCTTTTAAAAAAAAGTTTACGTGTTAGTACTAGTACTTTTTGTCAGATCGCTGTGTAGAGCCTTTTTTTTGCTTATCTAGGCAAAAGACAACAAAAGATTTCCAGTTTCTGTACCTAGGGCCGTTTAGCTATGCACCAACGGGTAAATGCCTTACATCCGATCATTAAAAACAGATCTGGTCTTCAATCAGAAATATCTTAGATTTTTTATATATATATAATTTCCAATGGCAAAGTTTACAAGACCATTACAACCGAAGAACATTTTTCTTTTTTAAGGGAACAATAACAAACACAGAGAACAAATACTAAAATAAAACAAACAGCTGCAGTAAAAAGTCTATGAAAACAAACGGTTCCTCACCTCCCAGTAGCGGTTCACTAGAGTTCTCTGCCTAAACGCCGGGCAATAGGGAAGGTGGGCCATATCCAAAACATATCCCAGATTACTATCTTAGAATTAGAAATCAATTAAAAATAAGCTTTTTAAAAATTTTTGTCAAAGGCAACAAACACGTTGTTAACGTTAGTTGAAAGGAATTAATGACTCTGTTAGCTTATTCTCTACAGATCTGGAGGAACTAGGGACTGGAGGCTAGAGACTACAAGGGTTTTCTAGTTTCTCTACCTAAGGCCGTTGAGCCATACACTTACAAGTAAGTGCCTACTACACCGGATCATATAAAAACGGATCTGGTCTTCAATCAGAAACATCTTAGAATTAGAAACAAATTAAAAAATGAACTTTATTTTCTTTCTGTCAAAGGCAACAAACAAGCTGGTAACGTCTGTTAAGATTAACTAATGACGTTGTTAACTTACTACTCGCGACAGTTGACAGATTTGGAAAGATAAAAAAAAAATCACCGTATTAAAAAGGAAATGTGTTTAATAATAAACATAAAGCAAAAACTATTTCGCACATCCCAACAAAAAAAACTAAATTCCTATTTTTAAAACAAAATGTCGTGAAAACGAAACTGACTCATCAATTCATGGGAAGGAAAATTCTGAGCAGTTGTATCAACACACGAAGCCCTACGGTAGGAAATAAATCAGGAAGAAGCACATTAAAACGTAATGATTCCATCGTGCTTGGTGGGCGTGGCTGGGAACTTCCAGTAATGAACGTGCCATATCGAACACACCGAGAGACCTGCCTTTCGAACCTTGTGAGTAAAGACACCCCCTCTTTAACCTGTAATTTTTAAAAATAACTCCTGCGGTGAAACGCACGGTTACCCTTTTCCATCGTTCATTAACGCTTCTTTCTCGGCGTGAGTTTTTCCACCGTTTCTCCAGATGGTTTTTGAACGGCTTTTTAATCATGCAGGCTGTGATGATGCCTTTGTCTCTCTCGTTGGGCACTGTCACGACTTTCGGGCTGCTGTTTTTTTTTTCTTACATTTTTGTGATTTATAGCGAAGACGGTGGCTGTTTGTTTCTGGCATCGGTCATTGTCACGATCCTTTCACTGTTTTAATGCTTTTATCTTCACACATTGATTGAAATATACATGGTGTTTCATAAGGAATACCCAACTTTGGAATGAGATGACAGCAAAACGGTAAGAGATTGATGATGAAACAATATGTTAGATGGAACAGGTCGTGCATTCACATGTGACCGAAACCGTAGTAAACCACTCCGAAAACCGATTTACACCGGTTTTCGAAATTAGTTCCAAGGGTGGACGCCAGCGGGTGCAGCAGCTACAAAATTCTTTTAAATAGTGTATGAAATTTTTCTTCATGAACAGAAATCAAATCACGGCACAGTGTTTTCGGCATGACCACCTTTCACAGCAGTAACATGATGGAACTAAAGTATAATACAGTCGGATCTCGCTACAACGCGATCCGACTTACGCTAAATAGCTGTAACGCCAGTTTTTCATGAATAATGATTTTTTTTTCTTTTTTTTTTAATAGCTCACGCAAATGTGACTCGGCTGCAATATGATTTTTTTTGGAAAGATGTCGCGGAGCCTCAGAATGGGTTTCGTTGAAACTAAATATTGGCTTCGTGAATGGTCTTACAACCCTTTTTCATCACTGAAAACGGAAGTTCTCACACTGTACTAGTCTAAACAACGCTTTGCTTTAAATTAGTGTACTCGTGCACATAACCGCTCCGATTCTTTACTTTTTTTTTCATTCTACATATGAACGTTGTGATAAAATAGAATGGCATCCAAGCGTTATTAAGGTAAGTTACTAAGGCGTTTAAAGCCAATATAAGGGAGTGTCTCCAAAACCTTATGCAAGCAATGAAGAGTGTGGAAAATGTCAACCAGAAAGAGTACTGGAAGCGGTACACAATTTCCTCTGCACTGCAAAATATAGGCACATCATTAGAAGTCACGAAAACACAGACAACCAATGCAAGTTGGAAGAAACTTTGGCCACATATCGTGCATGATTGTGAACGCTTTGCTTCTGAAGACATTCACCGTGAAGCAGTTCAAAAGGCACAGGCATCGATAATGCTTTCTTCTCCGATATGAAGGAAGAGGATATAAACGATCTCATCGAGACTTCCATGGCCAAACTCCGTCTGATACTGACCTAGCAGAATTTGTTAAATCTATAAGTGAGGAAGAAGACGAAGATGAAGAGCTTGAAAGGGAGCTGCCTGAACTAAATTTTGAAGTCCTTAACCAAATGAGCACAGACGCAAGACAAATGCTAAAACTGTCGGAGATGCAAGATCAGAATATGATGCGTTCCTTTTTTCGCTAATCACCTTGCGTCGGCTATAGCTCCTGACAACAATTTACTTGTTTTAGTGAAGGAAAAACTAAAAGGCAACCAAAGATAACATCCTTTCTGATAAAGGTTACTGATCCACCGAAAAAACCCTTGGATGATACTAAAAATGCCGAAGATGAACCATCGCTCTTTCTTCTTCTTCCTCTTCTGACGAGTTTCTTAACGTGCATGCAGTCTGATCGCACTGCATAAACTATCATCTTCTTTATTTTTAAAATTATAATTAAGCTTACTATATCTACTGTTCAGTGCTATATAATATTGTAATGTACATAATGTAAGTACCGTACAGTTTTATTTCATGTCTCTCTCTCCCATAGATCATCGAGTTTGTGCTTCATAACCATATTTTATGTTAAATAATAACTCTTTTTCTTCTACAGTAAAAAACCAGTTCTTTATAAAAGATACGGTAATATATAGTTAAGAAATTCTTTGAAACAATTCGTGGAGTGTTTACAAATTTCTAAAATAATTGGGTATACTTATAAAAAATTTCTGAACATACGTTGATCCGCAATGCGAAATTTCGACTTACGCGAGGGGTCTTGGAACGCATCCCTCGCGTAAGTCGGGATCCGACTGTATTCGAAGCCGATCACTGCAATGTTTGTGTGGATTGTGCGTCAGTCTCAGTAGAGATGTGTGACTTCGAACTTTACCCTTCGGTATTCAGTTGCGTCATGCTAATGCTTTCAATGGTGGTCATATCGAAAACATTGCACTTTGTTTTGACTGCTCTTCACTAAGAAGACTTTCAAACACTATTTTAATAAAAATTGTGGCTGATGATCATAGATGTAGTAGTAACAAATTCAGAAACCGGTTCCATGGGCAGCTCAATAGGCGTGTAAGCGTAAGAAAAGAGCATGTGCGCAAATAACTTTTGCCGAGCGTTGCAGTCATTGGAGATCAGTGGTTACAGTTGCATCTTGCATTCTAGGTAGGCTACGCTTTTGCTCGTTTAATTCAAGTTTCACGCTCTCAATGGCAGACAGTTACTGCTACGGAGTGGAGTATCCATAGTGCATTTAGGGAGAAGTGATAGAAGAAGTAAACAAAGAGGGTTTCAGCTTCAGGCCAACATTTGCCACTTTGATGAATTACTCGTTGAATTGGCGATTCTGGTCATGAACATTTCGCTTCTCTTATTGGCGCTGTTTTCTACAAGAATTCGGCGAAACAGACAACTGTATCGTCAAATGTCACGTTGCAGATAATGCACATACAGAAAAGTACAAATTACGATGACAAAACGGAGTTTATCGCCATATTTTTAAATATATTGACCAATTTTACACTTCATACATTAACACAAAGTTTTCGGTTATTTTTCAAACATTTATTCTTTCTTCTAAAAATTCCACAATATGAAGCAACGGAAACCCGCCAACCATTAACCTATGACTTTTTACCAGTTGATAGCATTTATAAAAGCTCGAGAGAAGATCGCTTCGGATCACTTCTAAAGCATATTATTTGAAGACTTAATGGGTTATGAAACAATGTCATTGTTTTTTATTCAAAATGACCACTCAACAGTCATTTTAATTAACTACGTACATTAACTGAATTTTCATATTAAGATAAATTATGCAATTAAATAATCTTTTATGGTCTTCCATCGTTCAATAAGTACCAAGCGCATCAGTGCCTCAAATTTGGAAAAATTGCCACTGGAAATGTTAACGCTTATCTCCTTAATTACCTTCTGGATTGAAAGCTAATTATATTTATTTTATCTTTTTTTCCGCCCAATCTCGTCAAACATTATCGTAATTGCCAAAATGAATGATGACTGGAAAAGATGCTCTCTTATTTCACTTACTCTTCTCCTTTTAATTCTAAATACCTTCTTAAATTAAGGATCTGGGAAAAGATGGATAAAAGGGAATTCCGGAGGGAAAAAATCCACCAATCAGCGACCACGAATCCGGGGTAGAAAAAAAAGGAGAACGATCTTCCTTGAAATACCGCATTGTTGAGTAACAATGAATTCCCATTCTTTGAGTCGTTGAGAACAAAGACTCTACAGAAAGAATCCGCCTACAATAGAGAGTAGGGATTCTTCTATCGGAATATATTGTTGAATCGTCTTGTCTGGCAGTGATTTGGGACGGTGTGTCCGTGTGAGAAGACTCCCCCGCACCACCCTCTGATTGTTATCCATCCACTCGCTGTTCGGAGATAAGACATTCTTTTCTCCATGGAACAGAAGCTGCTGGTGGTGAAAGCGATAAAAGAAGATGGGCTATATTATTTACTCTCCTCCATTGGCTCGGACTTCCGATGGGTAGAGTTGGTTTGGACTCATCAGCCCGACAATGCCTGGCTACAGTGTGCTTAATCGAACGTTTCAGCAGCGGTTGGTTTCCTACATCAAAAACGATAACTGCCGATTGCAGAAGCTTCACCGAAGAATGAGAAAAGCTCGCTTCTGCTTTAAGAATTACACAGCAACTTATTTTCACTTAAAACAATTTTGTTCTCGATATATTGGTATATTTTCATGAATACAATATTTAAAAAATCTTGATAAATAAAATAAAAAGGAAAATAATGTATGTATTTATTAATCATTTTTGCAAAGTATATGGAACATCTCAACAAGCCCCGGGTTGGCGCTATTTCCGCTCGGTGACATTATGTGACGTCAAACCGTGATGACCGGTTGAGATTTTACAGCAATCCTAATATCAACTTGTAGCAAATTATAACATAAGGCAAATACACTTGACGAGTCATCCCCAAAAAAAGTGGCAAAAAGGGGAAAAAAAAGTTAATACCATTTTAGAGAATTAGCATCAATAACAGCAAATACTAAAAACATTGCCTTTGATTTGCCACTGAGCATTTATACATAATTCTTCAAGGGTAGCAACGATAAAAAATGTTAACGTAGGTACACTTTACTCTACGTTTCACATATCCATCTCTACAAATTCACATATCCATAAATGTATTGTGTTACCAACAGCTCAACTGATAAAAATCTATCTCAATATTATAAATATACTTCACGCCATCTGCAAATCATTAACATGTTCCACTTTTAGCATAATTCTCCCCCAATTGACATTGATCCTAGCAGTGCGTTTGCAAATGAAAAATATTTTTGCTTTTGACAGAATTTCCATTGAATTGCCATCTGAAAAAAATCCCCATTACCTTTTCCCGATGGTCGAATCGATGGCACAACTGAGAATCGCCGTCTCTCCCCCTTTTTTTCTCTCCACAACGGACATAAAAAAAAAAACAGAATAAGAGGAAGACGATAAGTAATCAAAATCCCATAAAAGTTCCATTTTCTTTCCACGAAATTCTTTTCGACTGCCAAATCCTTTTTCTGCGGACACATTTCCAAATAGGCTTTTACAGATCTGACATATAGAAGTTAGTTCTGGACATAAATATAAGAACTCTATAAGAGTTCTAAGAAGATATATAAGAAGTTTTCGTCTGGGGTTGGGGTGAGGGGATGGATGACTAAAGGGGCATTTGAGCAAATAGCCAGAAAATGCATCGAAATAAATATGCAAAGGTTTGAGAGTTTCTTCGCAAGTCTCTTTCTCTTTATCTCATAGAATGTAAAAAATAAAACTGAAACATCTCCTAACAATAGTAATAATCTGCTAAGTAATTGTTAAAAATGTAAATAAAAGTCGTCTGGGACTGACTACAAAAGATGTTCCCATTTTTTGACATATTTGATATTCCTCCTCTCCTTCGTCACAAAGTGTTTACAATGTCAAAGTGTTTCTCTTGTCTCATGGGACATTAAATTTTACAAACATACTGCTATAAAAAAACCTTTTACATAACTGCTATAAAAAATTCCCTTTATAATGCATATTATTGTGTTTGAATTAAAATAAAACCTGAATTGCCTTTACTTTTTTCTTCTTTTTTTAGAAAACAAAAATCATCGTAAAAATAAATAAATCAATTTTCACGTGAAGTTCAATAGCTCAAAACATAAATGTCCAAGAGATGATAAAAAATAAAAAGAATTCAGGTTCAAGTGGAGCAGTAAAGAGAAAAATTAAAATAACACTTTAGGGATACAAATAAGATCGCCTCATACACAATTCATGCTTCAAAATTCAAAAAATCTCTTAATTAGGATTTTATATATAGCTAGTATGCCCATTTCTATTTTCAAAAGCAAACTACAGCAACTTTAAGGAACTTGTTGTATTAGTTTTACTATATGATATGTATTTTGACAAAGTATGCTCTTTCTCGTCTCCGAAAATATAGCTTCTGTGGTTTTTTTTTCTTCGGTTGAAAAATCTATTCACTTTAATTAATGGATTTTGGATTACAATTCTTCATTACAATATACTTTTTTTTTTCCTTTAGCAGTTTCCCCTTGCGTTAGTACGATACGGCATAAAACAATTTTTCATTATGTGGTTATAGGAATTTATCCTCACTCTTTTACTATTGCAGTTTATTGGATCTTTTCTTTTCGAGCAACATTCCCTTCCTAATATTTTACAGCTCAAAGATTTCGAAGTGCTTAAAATAAAACAGAGTCATTTAAAAAATAAACTGTTATAAAACATTGTAAGGAAGACAATTAGATACGTTATGTTATGATTATGTGTGAGCTCCTCAAAATGGTATACTATATAGCTATATGGGTCACATATAGCTACAAGGTTTGAAATTAAAATGTTCAGAAACGAAAAATATCGTGTATGTTTGGGATGTAAAAGGTAGTTTTGAAATTTAAATTGAAAAAAAAAAAAAAAGAAAAATATGAGTTGGTTAATTAATTCCTTAAAAATCAAAGAATAATGTTGTCGGTTTCCAAGTCGCTATCGTTCACTTCAAACTTTTCCAAAGTTTCGAACATAATTTTTCATCCCGTTTGGTGAAATAAAACTCTCTTATAATTTTAAGACCTTACGAAACAAAAAAAAAAAGAAAAGAAAAAAAAATCTGTCTCACACATAGCATGTATTAAAGTGGTAAATCAATACGTACTAAATTTCCATATTTATATTTCAGATTTATCACATAAAAGTAAACCAAAAGTCGCACTTATATTTTCATTAAGTCAATCGCAAATCATTTTCAGTAATTTTAAATCAATGGGTAGTCGAAAAACAAATATCGTACCAAAACATTTTTTTTTTTTTTATTAAGAACCCGACACTAAAAAAATTTCGAAACGTTGCTGGTTATTTCCATGCAACGTTTCGCAAATTCATAGGTTTTCACCTATTTTCCCGTAAAATCAAGTATCTTCGCAAAAAGTTTCCTGAATTGCTACAAAATACAAAAATGCTGACTTTTCACTGGTGTGAAAAATATTTTTATACACCAGTTTAAAGATTGAATAAGCATGCTTATTTGTTGTATCGACCTCACGTCGATTACGGTTCTTCTAAATTGACTAAGCTCCCATTGGGAAAAAAAAAGTCTCTTGGTAGCTGCAGTTTTACAAGCTTAGGGATATGCTAAGTTCTTGCTTGTAATTCTTGCATAACCTTGGCCCTGATTACTTATGGAGTTCTCTTGGTAAATCAGGAAGGTACTAATCAGTTACATTAAACCTGACTATTTTTTCTGGAAGGTTCCCGAGTCCTTTACCGTCTGTATAACTGGGGAGATTTCCCAATTCTTCAGAAAGTTTCTCGGTAAATTTCAAAGAGGTAACTCACTTTTAGCCGAAATGGTTCCCAGTTTTTCCAAGATATATTACTGGTAGAAATAGGGCACATCAGCTGCCTATTATTTTCCAGGAACGTTTCTGAATCATTTTTATAGTGAACAAATTTTAGAATGTATTGCTCAGAAAAAAAATGCGAATTAGAGTCAAAATTATACGATAAAAAGATTTTTTCTTATTTGAAAAATGCAGAAAACTTCTATTAAATATAACTGCGATCCCTTTCTAGATAATTGTGTTTGGTCTGTGACAAAGTTTCAATTTCCATCGCCAACTTAATTATTAATTGTATTTCCTACTTTAACGTTTAAAAAGATTTTGATTTCATGCTGCATTTTGATTGCACGCATTTGTTAATTAACCTTTACCGAAGTATATTTTCCTTGCTTGATAAATAAAACATCTCAAAGTTAGAAACGACTTGCATACTGGCAGAAAATTTCAATCCTACGACAATTTTCCTGGGATACAAATTCAACAATTTGCCATTTTCGAAATTTTATTTTGATATTCAGAAGTCATCCCAAAGCTTTCAACAAGTATGAAATGTGGGAAAACCTCTTTGCTTTCCCAGAACTTAAAGACTTCCTTAGCTTTTATGAGAGTATAAATCTTCTCTACCATAAAAGTTACCTGCCATGACCATTGACTGAACAAAAATTGCGACCAGAGCTATTCCCACTAAGTCGGGGGGATAGGATAGACTATAGAATAGAAAAGACATGCAAATGCCCAACCAAAATCCTATAAAAGTCCCCCATCCCCTCACCCATATAAATCCGTATTTCAACCCCCTTCTTCAACAAATCCTCTTGTGGCTGTCACAATTTGAAACTGTCCAACTTAGAAGACGCACACCAGCTGGTGCTGCAAGTTTGGAAGCGAACGTAAATATATTTCGACAATAAATTTCTTTCTACGGGCGACGAATCTTTTGAATAAGTTCCCGCCATTGATGAGGCAAAGGCTTTAAAGGGGAATGTTGAAATTTTTGTGCTGAATCCTGGTTGGTTATTTATGGTCCAAAGGGTAGGTTGGAAGATGTCCTGAGGGTTAAGTGTCCGTGCCATCTTCTCAGAAATGCAGAAATGCAAAAGCGGGAAAATATATCAGCTTTATTGCAGGAATGGTTTCTAAAACGTTTGCTAAAATGCCACCATGATTCACTGTATCCTGAGAATGAACTTCAAAGAATATTTCTTAGGGGCTATTAAGGGAGTCGTGAGGCAGTTTTTGGAAGTTATTCGAATGCAAAGCTCTGTTTTCCAATCGATATACTTTTGATGGCGAAAAACAGCAGTTTTGCATACTAAGAAACTTGAGAATGTGCTTAAATTATTTATAGGCGAATAATACGATTATTAAATTTATATAAACGTTCATAAAATAGGTTCATGGTTTGAAATTTAAAATTGAAATAAAAGTCCTTGAGTGATTCAGAACTTCAAATCGAATGTTTGTATTTCGTGTGATTTTGCATGAGTACACTAAAAAATAAATAAATAAAAGAAAAAGAATGCCGCGTTTTGATACTTGTAGAATTGGAACAGTTAGTAATCCAACGTTGCGAAGCACAAAAATTGCAAAATTATTGCAGACACGTGTTTCGGTGTTACAAGGAACACCTTTTTCAATGCTAAGAAGTGTGAGCTTCTGGATGAAAAGTCATCCAGAAGCTCACACTGGATGAAAAGTCATCCAGAAGCTCACACTTCTTAGCATTGAAAAAGGTGTTCCTTGTAACACCGAAACACGTGTCTGCAATAATTTTGCAATTTTTGTGCTTCACAACGTTGGATTACTAACTGTTCTAATTTTCAGCACAAAGGTATGTATTCGTAACTTGTAGAATTGCTTTTAGTTGGTGGGTGGTTTTAGGGAATTTGTTGATGCAGAAGTTTTTTACAAAATGCAGTCATTTAAAGCATTTTTTTAACATTTACATGTTTTCTTTCAATCTTTTCTTCTAGTTTTACTTACTTTCTTCTTTTATATTTTATATATTTATTTGCAATTTATTAACATTAACGTTTGTAAGATAAATAAATACCTTTGTGCTGAACAGTAAAGTAAGACAAAACAACGTTTTTACAAATTTGTGCTTCTTCTAACGTTGTTTTGTCTTACTTTATTGTCTTACTTTATTAACGTTTGTATTTATTATTAAAAATATATAAGCATAAAAAGAAAACGTAAATTTAAGAAAAAAAATACATGCAACAGTTTTTCTTAGTTTTGATCCAAGTGTAGAAAATCTGTAGTTTTTGAAGTAAAATGTCAAACGAATCCTTAAATCAACATTTTTTTCCTTTGAGTAATCATTAAAAGCTTTTTGTTTTCACTAGACCGTTGAATGACGTCCGCGTCCTTTGCTTTTAGGTTTTCTATGCTTATAATACAAGCGTACATCTGCCTCGGAATCAAATTATTTATAAACGACCTTCTTCAACTTTACACAATCCTTTTTACGTGAAAACAGTACTCAACACACAACATCCAGTCCCTGAAATCCATTTGAATTTTGACATCTTGAATTCAAATTATGGTTGTGATAAAAACTATTAGTAAAAACGAGTAAGGTACTATCATTGCAATTCGTGATTGGGAAAAACATCATTTAAATACAAGATCTCAAAATTCAAATGTATGTCAGGGTTTTTTTTTTTTTTTTTGCAAATAAAACAGCACGAATCTTTTTTGTAACAAACCAGAATAATCGAAATGACGTAATTGTTCGACCCAAACTTGCTTTTGTTGAAGTGAAAGAGACGACTTCAGAATGAAATTCAAAAGAACCTTTCTCAATAGTTGCAATATATTTCCTCAGGAGACATAAAATGGCAAGTATTTAAAAATGGCGTAAGAAGTCAATATGGTAAAATGTCTCAGTGTTTTTTTTTTTTTTCCCCGACATTTTACGTATGTATGTTACGAAAACAAGAAAAATTAAACATCCTCGTTTCAAAATAGCTTATGCATTTTTTATAGATTAGAGACCTAAATCTGTTGTTCTGTGCAGAATTACCTATCAAGAGTGATTCATCTCACAAACAGCTTCTCTATCTTTTATTTTTATCTTACCATTTGATCGATTAAAGATAGTTTGTGAAAGCAGTATTACTTTCACAATCTTTCCTCGCTGTACTTGTCTACGAATCGAGACATCATTGACAGGCTTCCCGCTGTTAATAATTAGATCATCGATATATCGAAATAATACCTAGATATATATGCAGACGATATAGCGGCAGGTGTTCTCCTCGTCAGTTGCAGACGAAACTCCGCCCACATCCATCAATTATCCGGAGAATTCTGTTTTTAGATCCAAGAAGTAAACAAGCTGTCTGGGATTTGTTACACTACATATGTTTGCATAAGAAAAATTAGATTGTATTAGAAAATGTATTCCATTGTTGCCTTTGTTATAGCAAATAGAATGCGCATACGTTATTTATTTCGTATCCTATTTGTTGGAATTTTAGAAATCGACTAATGTCTTAACTTTTTCTGTCAGAATGTTTTTTCAGAAACATATTTTATACGGTTTAGATCATTTGACTAAAGGCGATTTTAAATGTTCAAACGTGAAAAACATCACGTGACTGGAAAATAATTTGGAGCCTTCAGCATATATTAGTTTTCGTGACTGTAAAACTGTGAAGTTCAGACTTTCAAAAGTTGAAACTTTTAATGGGTCACATTACTTCCAAACATTATTATTATTATTATTATTATTATTATTTATTTATTTATTTTTTGAAACCATAACATGGCACACTTATTTCGTAATCAATAATTTATTTTCAAAAATTTAAAAAATACCTTTTTTTTAAAAAAAAATTAAAAAATTAAGAAAAATTTTAATTTTTTGAAATTCCAGAGGTTTTATTTTAAATTGGTTTTTAAAAGTATAACATGCTCTAAACAATGGAGTAATTTAAAAGTATTACTTCAAAGCTGTATCTTTAACAGAAAAAAATCCTTAGGGATTCTAATGACATGAAAAAAAAAAAAAACGATCATCGAGAAAAAAGCAATTTTAAGTTTTTCTTTTGCACAAGAACACGTAGCAAGCATGACCTAAAACCACTCATAGCTTTTTAAATGTTTTATCTTTCTTTACTAATAACAAAGCTAAAAGTCTCTCTGTCTGCATCTCTCTCTGTCCGGATCTCTCTCTGTCTGTCAGGATCTCTGTGATGCGCATAGCGCCTAGACCGTTCGACCGATTTTCATGAAAATTTGGCACATAATTAGTTTGTAGCATCGGGGTGTGCACCTCGAAGCGATTTTTCGAAAATTCGATTTCATTCTTTTTCTATTCCAATTTTAGAAACATTTGCCCGAGTAAAATTATCATAAGATGGACGAGTAAATTACCAAGTTATCATAACATGGAACCGTAACATGGCGAGCCAATTGGTGAGAAATTCATCGTACATTATTTGTAAATATACAGGCGAATCAAAAGACCTTTTAATTTTCTACTACGGGCAAAGCTGTGCGGGTGTCACTAGTTTAAAACAAAGCAATGAAACATTTTCCCTGTGTTTAGATTAGAATAGTGTAAAAGAGAGAGAGAGAAAGAAGGACAAAAGCATCTTCAGGGGTTGAAGTAGTCCTATATATCCTATATTTCCTATAGTTTCAAGAAAAGCATCAAAATCGTCCTATATTTCCTATATTTTTGAAAAATGTCTTATATTTCCTATATTCCCGTTTTTCGTTGTTGTTGAACCAGGAGTACATTAATTCTACAAATTTTGGTGCATGGTACACTAAAGGAAAAGATGATTTTACCGCTTTTTGCCATTTTTGCAACTGTTCAGTGCCCATAAGCAATAGTGGATTTTCGCAATTGAGGCTGCATGCTAAAACATTTAAGCATAAAGAAAACTCTGAAAAACGTCAGAAGGATTCTTCTCAAGCTCTGTTTGTTTTTAATACAAGTGTTAAAAGGTTCAGTTTAGACATAAAATCAAAGAACAGTGGAATTAGTACTTGGGTCATGAGTAAGGAAGAAAAAATAAAAATTTTCTTTGTTCAAATTTTGTTTAATTATTTCCTCTATAAAGTACACTGTTTTTTTCAAAAGTTATTCTTTCAACTACAGAAAGGTCATTTCAGATGTAAGGAATAATTTTATTTGAGGTTTTTTTTAAAACAAAATCATTGATAAGAATAAATAAATAATATATGATATGTATTATTTCTTTTTTCATAGCAAAATTATTCATATAATGTGTCCTATATTTGTCCTATATTTTTTTGCGGAAAATGTCCTATACGTGACAAGTTGGTCACTTCTACCCCTGCATCTTCTAAAAAATACAAATAGAGTTCAACTTTGTTTATCCGGACGAACTGGGACCAAAGGCATTCCGGATAATCAAATATCCAGAGAGATAGATGATAAGCAAAGCAAATCCTTAAATAAGCAGATCTGCTGTTCTTTGCGAGAAAAAACGTATTCTTCCACTAAATTACATAAAATTGTATAAAAGACATTAAAAAAAAAAAAAAACTCACATAATTTCTTAACAAAGATTCCGTCTACTGCCTTATGGTTCAATCACGTGTTTGAATAAAGCTCAGTCTGTCAAATAATCTAAAGCTTTATCATAATAGTTTAGCTGCAGTGGTGGTTGTATTATACATGATTCACTGTTCAATCCATGCAGGAGCTGTACATATAATCAAATGCGAATGCTCGGCGAACAAAGTTACGTCCTTAGCTATCATCATTTGAAATGTTTACTGTCCTAATTCAATTTAAATTATCTATGTGAACACTTTTTTAAAGCTGCAAAATTTTGATCCGTATAATATGAAGGTCCGAATAAACGAGAGACGAATAAACGGGATTCTGCTGTACTAAACAGTGTATCACAACCAGGGTTGCCAGAATTAAGAACAATAAATACGGGACAGGGCGCATTCTTCTAAGAGTGAAAGGGAGGGAGGGTGTATTTTTGAGGCGTCTGTTTATGATACATTTGGAAAAATCAATCGCAACAAAGCATTAAACCTCACAAAATGTCGCCTATCATCCAAGTATCGAAATCGTTTTCATTGCGACGGCGCATGCGCAGAGTCAACATTAGTCAATGAGCAGAAGAAGCAACCATACGGTTCCTCATGGTCTGCCGCCAAACAAAAACATACAAACCAAATCAAAAGCAAAATAATCTTGCACATGATTTTCTTATTGCTCATTATTCCATTTTTTGTTTTACTTATTTTTTCTTCTTAAAATAATGTCACTTTCTGTAAAATATTGTTATCAGCCAGAATACGGGACCTAAGCCGTCCCGTATGGAAGTCCCTCGGGACGCCTGACAAGTTTTCGAAATACGGGACTATTCCTTTGAAATCTGGGACGTCTGGCAACCCTGATCACAACACTAAAAAAATTACTTCGCATAGAAACAAGAAAAATCACACTATTCAAGGACATACGTGAGCGAAAAACCGTATCATCGGTCAAGGTAACCAAAAAAAAAAAAAAAGCTTTTACCATCCTACGCTCTCGAAGTAAAAACAAATTCCGCAAGCCGTTTCTTCAATGCTCTTCGCATTCCAAATAAATAAAAGGCTTACGAAGGAAAACATTTAAACTTGAAAATCGAGTTCTGCAACACTTGGACATTTTCTCCAAGTAAAGAAGAGCTTTCTTTGTTTTGCTTCTCGCATTTGAAGTGATGCCATTAAAAACCTTCAGTAAATAAAATTTAAGTAACAGCTACGACGTCTGAGAGAAAGAACTATGACTTTTCCCTCGCACCTGTGCTTCTTTCTACTTGCCTTCACCCAATCAGATAGCGTTCCTTTGTTGATTTAGCGAGGCATTGACATGCTGGAAGTGTGACGCAGAATCGCAGTTTCGGAAAGGGCGAGTTCTTGTTCTTGTCTTTCGATTATTAAGAGCAGTATATTTCACAGGAGAGAAACTGTTGTAACATTTCTTTTTTCCACAACAATTCTACTGAGAAGTTTTATTGAAAGAAAGAATATTGTTTCAGTCATCTTTAAAGTTTTAAAAAAGTACACTTTAGATTTTTTCCCCCAGCTGCCATAAACGTGTGGCAACGCCAGATTATGTAAATTTGGCATCACGTGATGTGCATCATGTAGAAGATATAAAACCTTGTCGCGACACACAAGAGAGTTGCTTGCTATCACTTTAAGTTTATTCCTAACCTTTTTGTTAGGTATAATGGGTGCAATATTTTAGAACTTAAATAAAAATCAATTCTATTTTGTACGTAGTGAGATTTCAGCTTATACATTTTAGCTACTTCAAATTCAAATGCCCGCTACATTGGTGACCCGGACGTGATATGAACACGCAACCTTCGGATATGTATATTATATATATATTCAAATACCCGCTACAAACGATTAATACAATATTTTTTTTAATCAGTTTTATTTTCTAAAAACTGGCATGCATACCAGTTTCTTTTCAGAAATAAAAAAAATATTCTAGAACTTTCTGAAAGTGTGCTTAAAAGTTTCTGCTAAAGATATCAAGGGGGGATATATCGATTGTGCTTCTTTTGTTACTTGGTTTAAACCACTGTACATGAAACATGCAACTATTAGGAGTTTTCCCAACCTTATTCTGTATATCTATATCATGTAGAACCGTAATACTAGGATTTGTCATATTCCAAATATTTCAAATTTACCGGCTACCACGTTAAAGATATTTAGGATGGCTTGGTGAAATTTCTAATTTATGTAATATCCAATGGATTGTAATAACATTTAAAGTCTCCAGTACATTTCAAAATAGAAATTACTTCAAGAGATCGACTGTCTGCAGCAAAAAAAAAAAAAAAAATCGCGCAGCACTGGAAGAGGAATCAAAAAGAAAAATTGAAAATTTTTTGCTGCCGGTAAACAGAATATGTACGGAAAATTTTTAAATGAATTTTACTTTTGAAAAAGTGGATAAAATTGCAACAGATTAAAATCAAAATGACTGAACCTTCGTTGATTGTCTACAAAACGAAATGGCAACCAATCAGAGTGAAGAATAATTATTTGGACAAGGAATATGGCTTCAGAAATGTGTGATAAAAATTTTTAAACTATTAAAACTGTTCAATGTCTTCGACTGTTCACACTTTGATGTGCCTAACGAAACCAAAACGAAACTTACGAAAATGAAATGGCAACCAATCAGTGTGAAGAATTATTATTTGGGCGAGGAGTACTATGACCTGAGAAATATGTGCTAGAAAAGATCAATTTTAAAAACTTTTCAATGCTTTCGAGGGCCACTATTCATACTTCGATGTACCACGCGGTGGCACCCGTGCTATCGGTTAGTCACTCTGATATAGACTTCGTTTTGAGAGGAGCCCTAAGACTCCATAGTCTTAACCAAACTCAAGACATATTTCATATAATCAATAAAAAATACTCCTTTATTTACAGCCAGTAACATTGAGGAAACTGACCTTTTTTTTTTTTAGAAAATGTTCTCCTTTCTCCCCCTTCTCAATCAAGGGAGCTAACTTTCTTAAGAAACTCTTCGACAAATCCACAATAGTTTCCCCAGTAAGATGACCTCCAAATAATTGCAGATCAGGGAAAATAACTTTCCGCGCGCTTCTAAGCCTTTGTACCTCTCGACAATAACGCGAGGTAACAAAAAGAAAATTCTATTCCACTGTTGACATCCCCCACTGACTTCGAAAATGCTCTGAATTTCCACGAAATGCGCTTACTAACCGCAAATACATATATTTGAGATTTTACAGGGGGAAAAAATGAATACAATGCGTTGAAGAGTTGATTGCCATAAAAAAGAAAAAGAAGGGAAGAAAAAGAAAACCACGATGAAAAGACAGCGACATTCGCGAGTATTCACTTCATGGGCTTAATGGGGGACTTTTGGGGCAACTGGAGGGGTGAAATAGGGGGCAAGGCGGGTTTGAAGAAAGGTAGACACAGACGAGCCCCAAGTTGCCTACTCTTCCTGCAAAAAGAAGGTTTTTGACTTACATTTTGTTTGACTTAACAGCAGTAATTTATGACAGTGACTAAGCACTAATCTTAAAAACTGCTGTTTGCAGAAATTCGTATTTCGATTGTCATCTTGCGTGATAAATGATTCAAGGACTTGAGGAAGAAAGTACTGGCAGGCATTAGATGCTGCGTAGATTACAGGTAATTCTGCGTTTGGTCTAACTGAAAAGACGGTAAGGGAGTAAAATTATACAGCAAGGGAAAAAAACAAAATTTTTAGGCAATTTGCTTTGCCGGCGTAAGATTGAAGAATCTATAATTTTGTGGAAGGTCGCAAGAGATTGCTTTTGAAAGCAGAAAGAAATAAGACGGACTGCTCGGAGAAGTTAACGGAACAAAAGTTTTTCTTTAAGTAAAAAAGAATTCGTTTTGAAAGCTTTCACGAATTGTCTTCTTACCAATACAGGACATAATTCAATACATAAAAGAAATGTTTTAATTCATTAACATTCTCTCTACATTTCAGACATGAATTTTGATTACTTATGAAGAAAAAAGCAGAGATAAGTCTTAAAATCTTAATTTTATTGTCGAGTAATTTTCACATGAAAACATCAATAAGCTCAGAACAGTAGTATTCAACCAACGGCCCGTGAGCCACATGTGGCTCAAGAAGTTGACCCGTGTGATCTGTTATTTTGTTTAATGTTACAAATATACCATGATGTCCCCAACATGGAGCCAACTAGTCAGAAACTGGTTTCTAGAAAAAAGATGCAATCTTTGTATCAATAAAATAATAATAAAATCATGATACATAACAATAATTCGTGGATTGAAGTTAAAATAAGGCCCACAGACAAAAGAAAAGTTGAGTAACGGTGGTATAGGAGCATGTACCGTGATTTTAATGTATATTTAATTGTTATTTTGATATAATACGATCCTGCGACCAGACTAATATGAAAAAAAAAGTGTTTTACAAGATCTTATTAGCTCTTTGAAACTTCTAGTAAATTCAATGGTTATTAAATACTTCATTTTAAAACGTAAATAAATATATAAATAATTAACAATTCAGTAAGTGATCAGGTTTATGTAACTACAATTCTACTACTTTGCAAGCTTCAAGAATATATCAGTTTTAGACTCAAAACAATATAAAAAGTAAGAAATTAAGTATTCAAAGCTTGCTTTGAAAAAAATTGCTCATTACTTCATGTCCCCAAGGATATAGTACAATGTTACTAAAAACTAACAATATATATATATATATATATATATATATATATATATATATATATATATATATATATATATATATATATATATATATATATATATATATATATATATATATATATATATATATATATATATATATATATATATATATACTGTAAAAACGATTCAGAAACGTTCCTGGAAAATAATAGGCAGCTGATATGCCCAATTTCTACCAGTAACATATCTTACAAAAACCAGGAACGTTTTCTGATAAAAGTCAGTAACCTTTCTGAAATATTAAGAAATCTCTCCTATTAAAGCCAGTCGTGAACCTTCTAGAAAAATTAAATAGGTTTAATTTATTCAATTAGAACCTTCCTGATTTACCAAGAAAGCTCCAGAGGTATTAGAGCAACTACGGCCACGCGAAAATTGCAAGCAAGAACCAAGCATACTCCTTGCCTGCAATTCCAGCCTCGCAAAGCTGTAGCTATCCAGTGACTTATTTGCTCCCATTGGAAGCTTAGTCAATCCGGACGGGCCATAAACATTCTAAAGCCGATACACTTAATAAACACGCTCCGTCAATATTTAAACTGGTAGCAAAAATATTTTTCACACCAGTGCAAGATCTGCATTCGTGCATCTTTTAGGAATTCAGGAAACTTTTTTGCGAAGATACTTGATTTTTTGGGGAAATAGGTGAAAACCTCTGAAATCACGAAACGTACCACGGAAATAACCAGTAACGTTTCGGAATTTTTTTACAGTATATATATATATATATATATATATATATATATATATATATATATATATATATATATATATATATATATATATATATATTACTTTTCATATTCGTCCATATTTTTAAATTAAAGGTGGATGATAAAATCTGTGATAAATTTTCAAACTATTTTACTTTAAAATAGAAAACTACCAGATAAACGGAAAACTTCGGCGAACTGCTATCCACAGAGATACAACGTAAACCTCAAAGAAAACGGCAATACTTAGAACAACTCAACTCTCCTGCGGTCCTGCCTCATGTATGCACTGCAACATTCTTTCCGAAATATGAATTATCAAAAGTTGATAAAAAATAAGGCGGGAATTAATTGTTCAATGAATAAATCTCTCATTTACAGCCTCCTCAAATGATAATCAAAAAATGAAAAATATATTTCTTCCACTGAAGATCAATTAAAGAAGATTGCACAAGGGCAAGCTCACATCACCTGGCCACACCCATACCTAATCCATTGATATAAAACACTTTATCGTCTGCAATATATTCCACTTAAGATGAAAATGAAAATCCTGGAGCAATGGAACGATGTTTTAAAACTACTAACACGTGTTCGGTTTTCAAATTAATAGCCGAGAAATACATTACTTTACCAGCGGTTGGCAATGGCCAAACGATGATTAACGATTAATGAGTCGAGATGACAAGGTGTTATAATGTATAGCATCTATTAAAAGAAGATGGAATAAGTTGAGAATTGTTTTTAAGCGGGCTACTCTCATCAAGTTTTTGAAGAAACAATTTTGTAAAATATGAAAGAGCTATGGCGCATTAGCTTTAAAAAAATGAAAAAAAAAAAAGTAGTGGGGGTGGTGGAAAAATGACTGTCTTCAACAACGTTTTACAAGAGCAGATTTAACTTCAAGGCGTGAAAGTACTCTTTGATATAAAAAGAAATAATAGCCAATATTTTGCGGCATAAAATTACAGATAGCTGGAGGCACGTGTTTCGAGTCTCAGGAACACACCCTTTTCAATGCAAAATTTTTAGAGGGGTAAAATTTATTTTGGAGAAGTGAGATTGTATACAGTGTATAAATTTTCAGTGAACAATCTCATGAAATTTTCAAAGGTTGAAATGAAAAAAAAAACTATTTTGTAAAAAAGAGCAATAGCGCATTAGTTAAAAGCATCGAAAAAGGAAAAAAACAACGGTAGTCAAAAATAACAACGTTATAAAGCAAAGATACAGCTTCCCCCCCTCCCCATGGTTTTTTTCCCAACGTGAAAGTACCCTCTGGTGTAAAAGGAAATAGCAACCGTTTTGCGGTACAAAAATTACAGATTGCTTGATGTGTTTCGAGGTTTCAAGGAACCCCCATTTTCGATGATTTCCTTTAATTTCTCCGAACAAAAGTATTTATTTATTTCGTATTCTTTGGTATTTTTGGAGGAGTAAAATTTGTTTTGCAGAAGCGAGATTATATACAAAAAAAAAAAAACTTTTAGCAAACAATCTCATAACATTTTCCAAGGTTAAAGTGAAAAAAAAAAAAAAAAACATTTTTGTAAAATGTAAAAGAATTATAGCGCAATTATTAAACAGTATCGAAGCAGGGAAAAAACAACGGTAGTCAAAAATAACAATCTGCGACATCTGAATAAACGTTATAACAAGAGTAGAGATACCCCCCCCCCCCTCACGAAAAGAATATCATAGTATAAATTTTTGAGAGATGTTAATGAAATAACGTTATTTTTACGCTTATATTTAATGTACTGTAATATTACATCAAAGAAGAATAACCTCATACACACACACACGTCCATTCTTTTTAAACTCATCTAAATAAAACTCTATAAGTGCAAACGACAATACAATGTACATTTCAATAAACATAAAAACAAACTTGAATTAAGTTAAAGCAAAAACCCAGGAGTCGATAAAAATAAAAATATTCTAATCCAGTATGCTATTTGGAAAATTCATGCATCAATTCCCTTAAAGATGAGTCTATGCTTAAAACAAAACAGTAGTGCTTACATAACTAGATTCAGTTTTCCATATAGTGCCTATTTCCGAAAACAATAAATCCTGAATGCCCTGTACGAGTTGCCTTCAATTCTTCTTAACATTTCTATAACGCCTGAAAACATAAAATACGAAATCGTAATAAAAAGTATAGGGGAGCCACTTAATCCTTCATGTTTCCCCGGGAAGATAAAATATTTTGTCTCAGAAATGCTGAAGAAAATGAATTGGAAATGTAAGGAAAAGTAATACAGAATAAGAATTCCAAGCTCGCTTGCAACTTGAAAAGGGGGTTTTCGATAAAAGAGTTAACGGTATTAATCAATACAATCTTCTATTCTCTATCGATTTTAAACAATAAAATAACAATAATTCTGAGAAACAACAAAGTTCAATAAAATGATTCTATTTGTAAAGAAAATTCGGAAACAATGTTTATAGTTTATTACAAATAGTTGAGTATCATTAAGTCGTACTTAATGGAGAAAAGTAAAGTGTTTAGTAACTAATTCTTTCTGAAATTTTGGTCATAAATAGTTCTCACACATAAAACTATTGACACAAGTATTAATATACTAGAAAATCGCTCGTTATGGTATGACGGGCGCAAATTGCTTCTTTATACGAGATATTTACCGAAAATTTGACTTGTTCAAATCTCTACATAGTATAAAATGAATCTCTAAGAAGTGTTTGTTTGTGTGAAAGCGCAAAACTAGAGAACTACCCGGTCGATTTCGCTGAAATTTTCAGAGTATCTTTCTTTCAGCACCAGAAAGATTTGCAGACCAGTTCGAAAAAAACTTTATGAATAGTTCTTTTTTTGTTCCAAAGTAAGCTCAATTTTTACATAAATTCCCGAATATAGCGGTGAAAAATTACTTTCACATATTAATATTATATATCGTTGAAAGGGTAGAATTTTCTGCTTTCAACGCAATTTCTTTCAATGGTCTAATTTAATTGCGGCAGTAATTATTTGCGATTTTAGCTCGAATTTGCGTTTTTACTCTCAAAATTATCATCATTTGGCAAAATTTTGAGTTCCATCTGGAAAAATTATGATCATTTGGCAAAATTTGGAGTTCCATTCGGAAAATTGGGAATTTCTGCCCTCCCAAAAATTTGAAGTTGGGGGGTCCCTGCAGAGGTACAGAACTACGGAAAATATGTTTCGTATGCCTACTTGGGTCCCTTCTGGCCCCAATGCAATGGGGTCCCTAATCCGCCATTGAACCTAGAGCCCCTATAACTGGAGAGGCTGACGCATCCGCCATTTTGGAGCAAGCGTACAACAGGGAAAGCTACCTTTATTGGCAATCATTCGCCAAACAGGGAACGAGAGAGTTGGAGAGCGAAGGTGAACACTAGCGAAATTTCGGAAACAGTTGGCGTCGTTTCCAGGCTGCTAGTCACTTCACGGGCTATTAATTATCCATTTCTTTTTTCTTTCTGCATCTGCTGTAAATCTGAAGAGCTGAAATCCTTTTTTGGAGCTGTTTGCACAATTTACAGTCGAACAACCACCCATTTGACTCAATTTAACACATGCTAAAGAAATGTAAACATCAGCAGCAATGCAATCGCTACGAAGCACTAGATCAAGTTTACTCCAAAATGGCGGATATGTCGGCTCCTCTACTATAGGGGCCTTAATTGAACCTAATTGTAGCGGCAAGGAAACCACATGTATTTTACTTTTTTTTTAAAAGTTTTTCTTTTTTTTTTTTGAGCAACTAAGACTGCTGATAAGACGGCTTGACGCGAAAATCGCAAGCTATGAACAATTGAACCAAAACTAATCAACCAGTTAACCACCAAACTTAACACAACATTCTATACAGAAGATTCTCTTTTCGAAAGAAACAAAGAGATCAAAGTCGCCGGACGCATTTATTATTCTTGTGAACTACATAAGTTGAGGACAAAAAGCCAAACAGAACACGTGCTTGTGGCGAACAAACATGCGATTAATTCTGCTGACGATGTGTCGAGTCAAGAGTTAGCAAGTTGCAGACGCAATAGATTCATTTTATTATGTTGATGAATTGCGGCATTGGCTGATAGTAGCCACGCGCGCATATGCGCATGTGACATAATTTTTAAATGAGTTTTCAAGTAGTGTGTGCGCTACTTTTAAACTCAGTCAAGGTTAAGAGTCGATTACTTTAGCCCATAAAAAGCGAAAATTAAGGATGAAAATAAATTTTGAAAAAAAAAAAAACGTTTTTTTTTTTTATGCTGGGCATAAATCTTGACAAATAAAACGTTCTAACGTGTTTTGAAAGTATAATTGCTCGCTTGGTTTAGACTGCGGCAAATTTCCCTCCATAGAACGATCTTAAAAGGACATTTTCTTTTTTTTTTTTCAACCAATAAATCAATTTAGAAGATAAAAGTTGACTTTTATCTTGTTTTTAATAGATACTGAAACGTCGATGTGCAGTATTTAGCTAAAAGATAATATGCATGAAGAGTTACGTCAGTTGTTGATGTTAACGTGTCCTAAGTAAACTCTAAGAAAGATTGGTGCCATTGCCTCGAGAGGTTGGACTTGTTCATTTTATTTACATACAAGACAACAAAAGCTAGATTCGCAACACAAAGAGAAGGGATTACCACCGAGGCCACCAGTGGGAATCGAACCCACGGTCTTCGGCTTGCAAAGCGAAGCTTCTGCCACAGTCACTGAGACCCCCAGTTACGTCAGTGGTTATCAACAAAGATACACCACACTCGGAATAATTTATCTGCATCAAATAACAATAATTACTTAAATTTTAACTGAATTAGCCCGTCTATGTATTCCAAATACAGTGCATTATGCTTACGAATGTGATCATAGGTCTCATTTTGTGTGGGAAAATCCCGTTTACCGGTAGCCTGGCTCGTTGTTCCAGCACTTGATGGATGTGGATTGATTTTTTTTCTATTTCATTAGAGAAATGAAAATATAATTCTTAAAAAACTGTACAAACTCTGTGCTTTATCAGAAGTATATTTTTATTGCAATTATTACAAACATCGTATCTTACAAAACATGAATACGTTTCCCTTCAGTTTTTGAATATCTAACGCCAATAACATCAAAATTCTTTAAATTTGAAAGCGCCAAACACTATATTTAATTTATTTTATAAGTATCAAAAAATATGAATTTAAGAAGTATTGCTTTAAAGGGCATATCTGAGTACACACATGTATTCTGAGTTTTTAAAAAGACATTGAATATTTAACAGGAGAGAAATTATGTTGCGTCCTCCATCAGATTTTCTCTTCCATTTAATCGACAAGTCATTTTTTATATTTGCTCACGTTAGTGCCTTTAAAGCAGCATCATATAAATAACCTACCTTAAAAAAAATTAATTTGAATTTTTATATTTTAAATTCAAATTGTATTTCTCGCAATCACGAGTTGCGACAGGACCCTACTCATTGGTTACTACTCTACTCACTTGTTTCTAGACACGGCTCTTGTCCCTCCAAGTCAACCCTCCTGTTGAACGGAGACGTGTGTATTAGTTGTGTATGTGTAGGCTTTTGTGTGTGCGTAGACCTGTGCGTATGCAAGTTGGCGTGTGTGTATGTGTGTGAGTGCGTATGTGTATGAGCGTGGGTGTGTCTAGGACATGGACGCCACCGACCAGGAGCGGCTGCCGGAGGACGGAGCCGCACCTGCAGGTGGCGGTGGTGGTTGAAAAAGGCACGGAATATCAAAGACGGTCAAATGAGAACAATAAGCAATCGTGATTGCTCAAAAAAACAATAGAATATACAAATGGAATCAAATTTGATTCAACATAGATTTCGTGAAAAATGTGTTTGGAGAAGCCCTCCCTGAAACATTTGCGCAGATGAATTATTTGTAGATTGGCGAAAAAGCAGTTTCCAATCGCGATTCTCAAAGCATTGTTGATTTTATTACAACAGTAAATTGTACGAAAAGTTGAAAAAACTGAACATTGTTATTTCAAGTCAGCACTTAATGTACGCAAGCAAATTTGATCTACAGCAGTTTTATCCTGCACACATTGTTCCTTAATTTTTTGTTATTTTTTGAAATAAATGCGTACATACTTTTTTTTTTCAATGCACAACTAAAATAACAAAGTGCCCACCTTCGAAAATAATGATTACATTTTTGATTTTAAGGGCACCTTATTCCTTAGGTTTGATATTTTGTAACAGTATGATATGTTTGACTTTCTGGGAATTTCTCTGGGTTACTCATGTTTGAGATGTATTTCAAAAACACTGCAATTAAAGAACAATTTCAAATTGCACTATACGAGTACTCTACTACTTAAATCTCTTCACGAGAAAACTTTAAAAGCAATCATAAATCGTCCAGTCGATCACCTCATTTGAAAATGAATCATCCTATGTAATAAAGAGGAAGTGCGTGGTAAAATTTGATGCACTTTAAATCTCTCTTCATTTTCCCTTCTTTCTGTCACTCGGCCCAATCAATGATTGCGTCGCCAGTTGAAAGTGACGGACACACAAGCCATGTAAGGCTGAAACATTTAATAACAGAATGATCTTTTTACTTGAGTCATACAGACGGTGCTGTAGCATGCTGCATGCAACGTCAAATCAGCGATTTCAAAAGCTATATAGCATACTGAGACAAAACACAAAAAGTTTTACTTTTACTGTGGATATTGTGGCGAATAGAGAATAACATATGCTACTTTATGCAACCTTAATTCTTTTTTTTTAAAGAATTATTTTGATTAGTGCTGAAATATATGAATAAATATTTAGAGTGCTTTTCAATTGAAACATTAATTTACACAACACTTTTCCCTTAAGGTCTTTGTGAACTAAGTTAAAAGAGAGTTAATTAATAATTCTACCGAACTGGAAACAAAAATTTCACGGATTCGCAGTCCCTAAGTTTAATATTGGTACCACCCTGTACGAGAACCACTACTTGTTCTCAGTAGCGTAACTAGGGGTTGGCAGGAGTGGTTCTCGCCAGGGGCGCAGCAGCCAGGGGGGCGACATTTCAACTGAGGGTTTTTTTTTTTCAAATCATAAAATTTGAAAAATGCTTTAAAAAATGAAAAAAAAAGAAAAAAAAAACTCTGCAAGCTAGAGACACATACATGACATCTACTGAGAAATAACATTGGGCATCCTTGAAAACAATTCTAAAAAGAAAATAAGAAAAAAAATTTTAATGCTGCCTCCTATTTGTCGAACCAACTAATCAAAATGTTCAAAAAAAAATTGTTTTGGAGGTCATTGACCTCTGGTGACTTTCCATGTGGGCGATCTCTGGGGGGGGGGGCGCAATTCCTTTAGTTCGCCAGGGGCGCTAGACCCTATAGTTACGCTACTGCGCTGTTCTGACGGAGTCTCTATTTCAACACCTCGATCAAAAATAATATTCGCTTCTCCTGAAACACACTGAGAAGCTTGTAACTTCAAGACTTTCATTTCTTTTTGTTGATCATCCTTTTGTCCCTGCGCTCGTCGCCCAGTTCATGAAGAGATTCGATTAGCTAGAACGCAGGCTCCGAATATTCTGAACCAGCTCGATGGTCAGCAGTGAATGGAATTCGATCTAAGTGCAGCGTTAAAATTGAGTGTTAAAGGAAGCGGCACTGACAAAAACTGAACTATGTCTCAGTTACATTCATGATGCCGACTGAACGACATCGTATGTCAATCGCTTGCGGGACTGTTCGAAGTCTAACAGTAGTAAAAAGGGGGCCAACAAACCACAACATTATATTGGGGCCGCCGAGAGTCAAGGCAGGCCCCTTATTAGTTTGGTCGCCGGGTCCTTTTTCTCCATAAAACTTATAAAATTTATACTACTCCAGTTTCGAGGTGGGCCCCAAGATTTCGACTGGGGTGACATGGTCTTTCATCAGTGCTAAATTATATACACAGCACGTGTCAAGCAAGTTCATTCATATTAGCAAATAAGGCACAGCGAGGATAGGAATGAGGATTCAAAAGTAGCGTCGAAAATACTTCAACAATGTATTTTTTTTTCATTATTGTTTGAAGAATGTGAAGACTTGATAAAATATTGTTACAAATTCTGTAAATAGTAATTATTGTAGGAACGTAACCTGTAAATAGTTTCCCGTAATGAATATACAACCCCTTTTTCATTCGGCTAAAGTATACGACCCCTATTTTCTTTCTTTTCATTGATAACGGTCTACTACTTTACAGAAGCGTGTGGAATATTTGAGAAATTTCTTTTCGGTGTATTTAAGCCGTTAGCGATGGATAAACAGTTAGTTTGGATTGATATTTCGAGCTGAGGGCATTTTGCTCTGTTTATAGCGAGGCATTTCGCTGTGTTGTTTTCGTATTTGGAAGTAAATACGTGTGTAAACGTTGAGTTTACGGTGTTGTGTGATAATTGCTTAATTGCTGATGAATAATTTAGCAGTGGTTGAAGATCTTTCCTGTACATAGTGTAAATAAATTTCCTGTGTTTTTATCAAGAACTGTGTCTTCATTTCAAGAAAGTGGAAGTCGCACCGAATCCGTTACAATTTGGCGCCCAACGTGGGGCTTCTTCTGGACTTTCTTGGAGTAAGTGTGACTTTGGACATTTTTTCATAAAGACTGTTTGAATTTATAGACTTTGTTTTTATGGTGATTACTCGCGCAATGGGTGACCAATTAAAACAACTTCTGGAAGCAATTAATGCTGTGAAAAGTGACTTGACCGAAAGTTTGGTAGCAAATCAAGACCAGTTAAAAAACGATTTAACGGTGCTGAAAAAGGACTTGACGTCTAACCAAGAAGAAATTAAAAACGACCTTATTTCGGTAAAGACTGTGATGGAAAATAAATTTAATGACATAGAGCATCGAGTTGATGCAATTGAAGAAAAATTTGATACCGTTGAAAGCCGATTCAATGCTGTAGAAAATAAATTTGAAGATGAAGATAGAAGATTTCATCTACTTAAAGAAGAGATCTTTAAGGACGTGGAAAGGAGATTGGCGACCGCGGAAAGCAGGTCTGTACAGTTTGGCGCTCCCACATCGGTTGCTCGACCGTCCATTAAACTTGCCACATTTGATGGGAAAACTTCGTGGCAGGTTTACAAAACTCAATTCATGATAGTGGCGGAAGCGAACGGATGGGACTCTGCTACCAAGGCCTGTCATCTTGCAGCATCCCTGAGAGGTGACGCAGCGGACATTCTCCAGACCCTTCTGGATTTCGCCGCCCTCACATCTGCGTTGGAGCTTCGCTTCGGTGAGAAGTGCCAGAAAGATTTCAGCCGACTCCAGTTGAAGTCCCGTTTCCAGAAAACTGGGGAAACCCTGCAAGAGCTTGCGGCGGACATCGAGAGACTGTCTCATCTTGCTTTTTACGACTGCCCTGCGGATGTTCGGGACAACCTGGCACTCAACTACTACATCGACGGGGTTCGAGATCCGGAAATCCAGAAAGCTCTACGGATGGCGGATGTCAAAGACCTGAATTCTGCCGTTGTGTATGCGATGAGATACGAGGCCGCCCAAGAAGCAACCCGTGTGGATCGCCATCTAATCCGGACTCAGGAAGCTGATGAGTCAGATTCCAGGTCGTCCCATCTCGCTGAACTTGAGAGACAACTCGGTGACTTGACAAGACATCTGAGCAGCATAACAGCCCAAAAGAAACAAGAGCAGAAGTGCTGGAAATGCGGTAGTGAAGGACACCTGCGAAGGAGTTGTCCGGCTCGCCAAGCTACGCGAGGGAAGGAAATCACCACCACTAGAGCTCTGCAGATTTCCTCTTCTAGTAGTGGCAGTGATGGACTTTTCATTTACGCACATGTAAATGGGAACCCCTGCAGACTGATTGTCGACACTGGAGCCAATGTGACAATCATTAGGACAGATGTGGCTCGTGAATTTGGATTGAAACTGCTGTGGACATCGCCACGCGTAAGTCTCCAGACTGTGACAGGTGACAAGATCGAGATTGACGGTAAAGTGGACCTGGAAATAGTGTTTGGAAATGCCACCTACCATCATACGGCATTCGTCGCTAATATCACGGACCCCTTCATTCTCGGATTGGACTTTTTGAAGAAATATGACTTCACTCTCGACTTCAAGACTAATGAGCTGCACTCGATGAGAGAAGACATAGCCGTTTTCCCTGCAGAAAGTGATGTAAAATCCGCTCATCAAATAATAGCCCAAACAGATTTATCAATTCCCTCAAGGTCAGAATCATTAATACCTGGCTCCCTTGAAGAAAGCAATAGTTTTCGATTTGGACTCGTTGAATACCCTAACCTAAGCAATAGCCTAAAAGGAGTGCTGGTAGCATCTACGCTTGTGGACCTTTCTAAGGATGTAATTCCTGTGCGAGTCGTCAACGTGAGTGAAAGGCCAAGGAATATCCGGAAAGGTGAAGTGTTGGCAACTTGTACTCCAGTAAACTGCATCATTAGAAGAATCAATTCCCCCGAGACTGTGTCTTCTGAGTCCTTGAAATCGAAGTTAATTGGGAGTGCGCCATTGTCGAAAGATCAAAGAACTGCTGCGGAACAATTGGTGGACGATTTCAAGCATCTGTTTTCATCTACATCGGAGGATGTTGGCCGTACGAATTTAACGCAGCATAGGATTTACACTGGAGAACACCTCCCTATTAAACAGCATCCAAGACGACTACCGTTCGCCAAGAAGGAAGAGGTTGAGACCCTCCTGAAAGAGATGAAGGAGAATGATGTAATCGAACCTTTATCCAGTCCCTGGGCTTCTCCCATCGTCTTAGTCCGAAAGAAAGATGGCTCCACCAGATTTTGTGTCGATTACCGACGGCTGAATGAAATCACCAAGAAAGACAGTTACCCTCTTCCACGGATAGACGACACCTTAGACACTCTTTCCGGACACAAGTGGTTTTCGACCCTGGACTTGAAGAGCGGCTACTGGCAGGTTGAGATACACCCTGATGACCGAGAAAAGACAGCATTTACAACTGGACAAGGCTTGTGGCAGTTTAAAGTGATGCCCTTCGGCCTCTGCAATGCACCAGCTACGTTCGAGCGTCTTATGGAGACAGTGTTAAGAGGACTTTCCTACGAATCCTGTCTGGTCTACTTAGACGATATCATCATCGTGGGACGCAGTTTCGAAGAACATCTGGCAAATCTTAAGAAGGTGCTGCAAAAGCTTAAGGAAGCCAATCTGAAGTTAAGCCCGTCCAAATGTAATTTGTTCCGCCGGGAAGTGAACTACCTTGGTCACATCATCTCTTCTGAAGGTGTACAAACCGATCCAGAAAAGGTATCTGCAGTCAAGAGTTGGAGTCGTCCCGAAGACATCCATCAGCTGCGAAGTTTCCTGGGGCTCTGCACGTACTACAGGAAGTTTGTAAAGGGTTTTTCCAACATTGCACAACCTTTGCATAAGCTGACGGAGAGCAAGCAAAAGTTTGAATGGTCCAAAGAATGCGAAGATGCATTTCTACGACTGAAGGAGGCTTTAACATCAACGCCTATCCTCGCCTATCCTCAGCCTGAAAAATCCTTCATCCTGGACACTGATGCGAGCAACGAGGGCATCGGAGCTGTTTTATCCCAAGAAATTGACGGAAATGAACATGTCATCGCTTACTGGAGCAAATGCTTATCAAAGTCGGAGCGAAATTACTGCGTCACCAGAAAGGAGTTACTGGCCATAGTGAAAGCTGTAGAACACTTCCATCATTACCTCTACGGCCGAAAATTTCTGCTTCGGACAGATCATGCCTCATTAACTTGGCTTTTGAACTTCAAAAATCCGGAAGGCCAGATAGCCAGATGGATACAGCGGCTCCAGGAATATGACATGGAAATCAAGCATCGAAAAGGGTTATCTCACGGTAATGCTGACGCTTTATCAAGGAGACCCTGTCCTGAGAACTGCCACTATTGTTCCCGAATCGAGAAACAGTATGGAACGACTAGCTCTACCGCCTATCAGGTGACAGTGACTCCAATATCATCAGAACCTGATCCATGGAGTGACGACCAAGTTCGAAAAGATCAACTTGAAGACCCCAACATAAAACCAATTTTGGAGTTCATGGAAAGTGACAGTCGACGCCCTAGCTGGCAGGACGTTTCTATCTTCAGTCCTGCAACAAAAAGATACTGGGCTTTATGGAACTCACTCCATTTACGGAACGGCGTGCTACACCGGAAATGGGAATCTGACGACGGCAAAACATCTAGGTGGCAGTTACTACTTCCCCGATCAAGGATTTCAGATGTTTTGAAAGAAATACATAGTAGTGCGACTGGAGGACATTTTGGTGTCTTGAAAACCCTCAATAAAGTTCGGGAGCGCTTCTTCTGGAGCAAGGCGAAGGATGACGTGGAGAAGTGGTGCCATTCTTGTGACGCCAGTGCTGCTCGTAAAGGACCGAAGAAGAGAAGCAGAGGGAAGCTACATCTGTACAACGTTGGAGCTCCTTTCGAACGAATTGGGATCGACATCCTGGGTCCTCTTCCAAGAACTGCCTATGGGAACAAATACATTCTTGTTTCCATCGACTACTTCACCAAATGGCCGGAAGCATATCCCATTCCAGATCAAGAGGCTACTACCGTAGCAGAGACTCTAGTCCAACATTGGATCTCGAGATACGGAACACCTTTGCAGATTCATTCCGATCAAGGGAGGAATTTCATCTCTGCTGTGTTTAAGGGCCTATGTCAAATTTTCGGAATTGAGAAAACTAGGACAACACCACTACACCCACAATCGGACGGCATGGTGGAGAGATTTAACCGCACAATCCTGAATAATCTCTCACTTATGGTATCCAGAAATCAACAGGATTGGGACAAGAAGCTACCTTTGTTCCTGCTGGCCTACCGCAGTGCTGTCCACGAGACTACCGGATTTGCCCCATCTCAGATGCTCTTCGGACGAGAGCTTCGGCTACCTTGTGATCTCGTCTTCGGTCGTCCTCCGGATGCGCCTTCATCGCCTGAGGAGTACATCCAGGATCTCCAGGCCCGGTTGGAAGACGTTCATAACTTCGCACGAGAGCGAATCAACATCGCGGCGGAGAAGATGAAGACCAGATACGACACAAGGTCTACTGGACATGAATTCAACGAAGGCGACAAGGTTTGGTTATGGAATCCCATCCGACGGAAAGGTCTTGCACCCAAATTGCAGTCGCATTGGGATGGACCCTACAAAGTCGTTAACCGACTAAATGACGTCGTAGTGAGGATCCAAAAATCACCTAATGCAAAACCTAGGGTTGTACATTATGATCGGTTAGCCCCATACTATGGCCATAGTTCATGAGTATTACGTAAACAACCATGGTTGATAACATAAAAGTTGTAGATAATTTTTGCTTTTAATGTTTAGTAATATTTCTTGTTATTATTGTGTTTTCTGTATCTGTTAGTTATTAATTAATGTGTATATTTGTAAACTTGTGATAGAAGTTTGGCACCCTTTCTGGGGATTGTACTGCCCGGGACGTGCAGTCCTTAGGAAGGGGGCAATGTTACAAATTCTGTAAATAGTAATTATTGTAGGAACGTAACCTGTAAATAGTTTCCCGTAATGAATATACAACCCCTTTTTCATTCGGCTAAAGTATACGACCCCTATTTTCTTTCTTTTCATTGATAACGGTCTACTACTTTACAGAAGCGTGTGGAATATTTGAGAAATTTCTTTTCGGTGTATTTAAGCCGTTAGCGATGGATAAACAGTTAGTTTCGATTCAGATTTCGAACTGAGCGTGTGTATTTGCTCTGTTTATAGCGAGGCATTTCGCTGTGTTGTTTTCGTATTTGGAAGTAAATACGTGTGTAAACGTTGAGTTTACGGTGTTGTGTGATAATTGCTTAATTGCTGATGAATAATTTAGCAGTGGTTGAAGATCTTTCCTGTACATAGTGTAAATAAATTTCCTGTGTTTTTATCAAGAACTGTGTCTTCATTTCAAGAAAGTGGAAGTCGCACCGAATCCGTTACAATATTAAACTACTGCTTCTAATTTAAGTATATATGTAAGCTTTCTAAACTAAAGTATTATGCTTTCTTTCGAACAGAAATTTTCAGCAAAAGTGAAAGACTATTTTGCCCAATTTGTAGTTACCATGTTGTAGTACTCGCCCCACTAATTTCGAGAAGCCTTACAAGCGGGGGGGGGGGGAATAATGGAGCAAGCTGCGCCATAAAATTTTTTTTTGGAGGGGGGATTTTTTAACATTTATTTATTTATTTATTTCAGTTTATTTGTTGATCAATTTTTAATTTAATTATTTATTTTATTTTATTTGTTTATGTTTTATTTCATTTATTTACTTAGTATGTGTGTGTATGTCATTGGCTTAGCACAGAACTTTTCAAAAAAATAAATAAATAAATAAATAATACTTAAAAATAAATAAATAAATAAATAAATATTCAAAAAATAAATAAAAAAAAACGAACTAAAAAAAAAAGAGGGTTGAGTACTGTTTTTTTGGGGGGGAGGGGGGAGAGAGAGAGTTTGCGCTATTGAACTTGAGCTTGAGGGGGTTGGGCACCCCTGCTCACAGCAGCAGGCACATCAACTTTTTTTCGTAGAAAAAGAAAGTGAGATATTATCTTATTGGCGATTGCCACTGATTAGAAAGTACATCTCAAATTCTAAAACGCTCGTTGGGTTTCGTTTTGCATGACTCATTTCCTGGAAAACGATAACACCTGTTGTGCAATCACCGTTGACCAGTCGTTATTTATTAATCAGCTAAATAGAACAGAAATGTTGATCTAATGAGTGATTTAAAGTCGAACATGAAATCAGTCCGTCATCGCAGGGTAATGGCGCCTCGTGGTGAAAACCAATCCGAGACGAAATGTTATCTTGTTTAGATTTAAAGGGTTTAAATGCTTCCAAAGATGATGAGTAAAATGTTTATAATTCCCGTTTCTCCAACCCACATCATGTTTTAATATTGCGAGATTAAAGGCTCTTAAACCTATCTTTCGCGATATCGATGATAAATTTTAAAGAACGGAATGAATTTTCAAGGATTAATAAAAATTGATTTTAGATGAAGTCAAGAGCGTATTAATAACATCACAGAACACAGAAATGGGGGCTACGATTTCCATGTAACGAATCCATCAAATGAGAAGGGGGGGGGGGTCTTTCCTTTTTTTTTAATTTGTAAAAGGAAAAAAATAAAATTAAAATGTTGTTCAAGATTATGTTTTTATGTATGCATAGATATCAAGTTTTATATTTAAATGAACAAAAAACCTTTGTGTATGGAAGTGTTTAATAAATAACCATATTACAGAAAACAACGCTAAATTACAAAACAATCATTAAAAATAGTTTGTTTTTTTATTTTAAATACGGAGAATTATTCGATTTCCTGAATGGGAACAATTTTAATGCAATTTTGGCGTAAAAATTTAAACATTCCAAAACTACATTGTTAAAACCATTTTAGAGAGAAAACTTGTTTCTCATTTCCATTTAACCTTCTAAACGATAAACCTTTGGAATTTCTCATAAACATTTCTAAACCATTTAACCTCCTTGCGCAAGCTTAGCTACCGTGATTTTGTAGATTAATGACCAACGTTCCAGCACAAGAAGCTATATGGATCGCTTGCTAATGACTCCCGAAACCCACCCAACAACGAAATATAACATCGCCCCTTTTAACAAAGGAAACTTCCCTTTTATAAATCAGCAGCACAGCGTTCCAACATCCTATTCTTTCAGCAAAAGTTTTCAGTCGTTAAAGCTGTGCTGAGTTGTTTCGATCCACCAGATAGTTATTTGAACGCTTGTTCTAACATTCTCACCTTTAGTGTCACTTCCTTTTAAAGTGATCATTTATCAGAGTTTTTTTTATAAGCAACGTTTTTCTTCCGTCGTTATCATCTTGTCTGTCACACTCAAGTTAAGAATATTTGTTGTTTTTACATTTTTATTTTTCACGTATTTTCATAATGTCTTTCTTGTTTAAACAAAATGACGCGTGCTTCACACTTGTTTCGGTAATTTAACAAGACAGAATTTTGACAGATGTTTGGTTGATAATAAACATGAAGGCAATATAGCTTTGAAAAGACGAAAGCTGTATATTCGAATGATTTTTTAAAAGAACATTTTGGAAAATCTTGTTAATATACATGTGCATTTGTCCCTTAATAGTTAGAATAGACAAGAAACATTAAGCTTCCACAAAAAAAGAATATACTTTTGCCATCATCATATTTTTACAACCAGACATATATTTACATTAAAAAAGAGATGAACATAGGTAACAAAGCAATTTATTTCGCTATGAACTTTCCCGTCAATGAGGTGGTTCCAAATGTATTTAATGAAAAAGATAAAAATCAAAACTATTTATCAACTCACATCGCAACACGTACGTCGCAATATCGTAAAGATGAGATCGAAAACGAATCGTTTAAAAATTCCTTCTTTAAATTTTAGTTTTCATACGAAAAAAGAATTAGTTTTTATGACGAAAAGCAAGAAAAGAAAGTCGTCTGAAAATTAAACTTCCTCTTCAGAAATTGCATAAAAAGAATTGCAAAAATATCGTGAAGGAATTATTTAGAGTTAAACCACCAAATTATAGTTTTTATTGAGAACAAAAAAATTAAGACAAAAAGCAAATAAAGAAATGGCCATCTAAAAATTAAACTTCTTCTTCAGAAATTGCATAAAAAGAATTGCAACAGTATAGTGAAGGAATTATTTAAAAATTCCTCCTCCAAATTATAGTTTTCATAAAGAAAAAATTATTAAGACAAAAAAGCAAGTCCACAAAGAAATTGTTGCTAGCAAATCAAATTCCTATCGGAAATTGCAGTCATAATATGCTAAAAGTAAATAATCTTTAAGAGTTTCTTCTAGAAATAATAATTTCATAGGAAAATATACAGTGGCTCCCAAAAGTGTTCGTACACATTGAAATTTTTTTAGTAAAAACCAAAATAACTCGAAACTCAATTCGAATATGAAGTCCAATATTTTTTCACATCATTCCTATGTCATTCTAAATACAACCCATTGGTTTTTTCAAAATATTGACGGATCTTCTTTTTAAAATGGGTCAGAAAACGAAGAAACAGGGAAATAACACGCCACAAAAGTCATCGTACACTCAAATATTTCCGAATAAATTCATGATTAAAATTATCATTTGCCAATTTATTAATATTTTTGCATTGTGTTGACCCTTATAAGTCATTTGGCTTTAATTTTTTGTTTATTTATTCCTTAATATTGTGCTTATTACTGTAAAATGGCTGGTATTCACAAAAACCGCAAACACCATTCAAAATTTGATTTTTTTCCCACAGTAGCGGTAAATTGGTTTGAAATGTCTCTAATGTAGTTTTATTTGTTTGTATAGTAAAGTGCTTGATAAAATGCTTTAAAGAAAGAAATCGGACCGAAAACAAAGTAAGAAAAGGTCAATCGGCAAAGTTGACAAAACGTAATCAGAGATTTAAAGTTAAAAAATTTATGAAAAATACACATTTGAGTGCTGTATAAGTTTCTGCAGAGTTAAATGAAACATTTTACATTTAATTTTCAATTAAAATTGTTCGCCAAGTTCTCTGATTAGCTGGATTAAATGGAACCTCTTCCCGCAGAAATTTTCTCGGTCGTGCGAAAAACAGAGAGCTTACGCTTTTCGTCGCAAAATCAATGATAAATAAGCTCAAAACGTTTTAGAATTACGTCTTACTTACAGATAAAAATTAATTCAACATTTTTGTTTAAATTGTTGTATAATTGTAAGTAGAAGAAAAAATTAGGAACTTAATCTTAAGAACTTAGTTGGATCAGTTAATCAGGACGGTAGAAGTGTTTTAGTGTGAAGGTGCATATCAGCATCAGGACTTGGTAGTTTGGAATTTTTTGATGAAATAATGAATCATGATGTTCCTTTAAATATTTTAAAAACCAATTCTGAACTCTTAGCCAAAAATTTGGTTATCGGAAACAACTTTGTTTTTTGTCAAGACAACGATAAGAAGCATACGGTTTTCAACGTTTACTTCTAGTGCCTCAAAAATTGTCCTAAAGTTTAGAAAATGCCCCCTCAATCTTCAGATTTTAACTTAATGTAACGTATTTAGAGATATCTGGAGGTTAGATTACGAAAATAGGGCTTTAAAACGAAAATAGAGCTAGAAACAGTAAGACTCGAAGTGTGGTTGAACACTTACTCAGAAATTACGCGAAAAAAAGAAAGAAAAAGAATGAAATCTATTCCCAGGTGTTTAAAAGGTGTTATAAATACTGTATGATATTCTACTAATTAATAACTTAATCAAAAGTTAAATTATTCAATAATATATAGACATTTTATAAAGTGTACGAAGACTTTTGTGAGATAAAATTTCCGGCACTTTTTGGTTTTTGATTTTTAAAAAATTAAGTTTTAATATTTTTTTAAAACTTTTCATGTAGTTTTGTTGAAAATTTATCATAGATCTTATAATTAAATACCTATTCTTAAATATTAATTCTAACCAATGGATAGGGGCCTATTTCGTTGAAAGTCGAAGGTGTACGAAGACTTTTGGGAGCCACTGTATTTATTTTTAAGACAAAAAAACAATTCAATAAAGAAATTGTCGCTTGCAAATTCTAACTCATGTCAGAAATTTCAAACACCACTTAAAAAGATACATCCTGCCGCACCATAAAGAAACTAAACTCTTGAATTTCAAACAACAAATATAAATTTTTCTTCTCCTGAAACCAAACGTTGCCTACATTATTAATGCATTTCGAATATCTTTGCAAACATTTGCATTCACCATTAAATAAACCGATTTAAGCAAACTATTTGCTGCTGTTTTATCCCCTTGAATTATTACAGAAATCAATCGTATCACTGATTTTCCTCTCAAAACTGCAATTGGGTAAAACCAGTTCAGCCATTGTAACAAATTATACATGCAGAATAACCCGGGAATTCATAATATTCAGGAGATTTAAAATGCAGAAAATGCTTCGGAGTTCGAAAGTTCGAAGGCTTCGAGCAGAAATTTGGGATACCGTCTTAAATTGTGTATTGGAGGGAAAATTTTTGGCTTTGGGAAACTAGAAAGCAAGTTAAAATTGTTTCTCTTTATTCATGGGTTTTAATTTGTCAAGTGGCATTGGTTTTTGACAGTTCATGGGGAAAAGGAGGGTTTAGTTTAGAGGATTCTTAGGGAAGTTCCAGACGAAATTCCTTTTATAAAGGACTTGAAGAAGGAGGGGTTCGCTGAGGCATGTTTCTGACGCTGTTTGTGATTCGAAGAAAGAACTTTGTTGAGTTCTATTTTACGCCAGTTTATTTTTGGAATCAGTTCTATATTTTCCGTTCGCTCTTGAAAAACAGATACAAAGTTTTAAAAAGTTATGCCTGATGGTAGATTTGTGACAAATACAGCAAGATATGAATAGATAAATAAAGATAAGTAAGAAAAAGGAAATGACAAAAGTACTCAAAAGATAAAGATATTGTATACAATAAAAGATTAGAATAATTCGCTTTTATTCAAAAATATTCAGGTAAAGAAACGAAAATATACTCTTGGGACAATATTGAGAAGATATCACAAAAATGTTTCTGTTAACTGTAAGAAAGATATGTAAACACTTACATTGTAGGGGAATGTGATGCAAAGTGAAATAGTTAATGCAGTTTTCAAAATGGAAAAAAAAAAATGGAAATTTGTTTTGAAAATTAAAGTACTTAAAGAAAGAATTAATGTATTTTGCAATAAAACTTGCACTGAAATAGTATTTTTCAGTTTTTGCAGCAAATTTCTACGTTCGAAAAAAAGTGGAAAATGTTTCCTTCGCTACATGTATGGATAAGGCAAAAATTTAATTGAAATGAAATTTTCTCATGGATTTTTTTCTAGTTGTTTAATGAAAAATATTTTTCTTCCAGTGAAAGAAAAAATAAAAGAATAAATGGATAAAATATAAAGCAATGAACGAGTTCATAAATTAAATAATTAATGTGTGAAAAAAATAAACGAATGAATAAAATAGTGAGTAAATAGGAAAATAAGTGAATGAATGAATAGATACGTGAATTAAAAAATGAAGGAATATCAATGACTCAATTGGAAAATGAATAATAAAAGAATAAGTAAATGAAATGAGCTATTTCGCTTCGCATCCTTCACTTTGCCTCAAGTGCTCTTGGCAAATTATTTTTAAACAAAACATTCCTAATAGTAACTAAATAAGTAGAGTACTGGACATCAGTGAAACCATGATCTTTAGAGGAATTCAGTTTCTGACAAGAATCAAATGTATGTTAAAGAACACAGTTAATATATTGCTTAATAGGTGGCGCTGCAAACGGGGAAAATATTTTGCCATTTTACTTTGGCCTTCTATTTATTTCACTTTACCATACATTTCCCTACTAGTATTCTTCGCAAAATTGAAAAAACGTTTGATAAATGCAACTAAAGAAAACAAAATAACTTTAGATATTCTACTAAAAATATTTTTGGTGTTTTCGGGCAAAAACACAACATGTAAAACACTACCGATATTTAATTGAAAATACTTCTAATAAATGCAACCGGGGAAATTGATTAATTCACTATCGTATGCTGAAAATACTTTCGGTTAAAACTTAATTAATAAGGTAGACCGGGGCACGTTTACGTGGAATTTTTATCAATGAATTTTCTAATATTTATGTTTTAACTCGAGAAAATTTAGGACATAGCAGTTAATGGAGTCAAAATTGATATATTCAGTTGTTGCTCAGTTTGTGCTTTTAAACGTTAAAAAAATTATTTTTGAGTCCAAGTCGGTTGCGTAAACGTGCCCCAAACACGTTTACGGATTTTTTTTTTTTTTTTGACACCTTACGTGGTTCTGTTAGTGTTTTGAACATAATGTCTTACTATCGTTAAATAAAGCTAATTTATTACATTGAATAGTGTATAAAGCCAAAACTGAACGAGCATGAAGACAGCACTACATGATTTTAAGCTATAAGATACGAGTTTGTAACTCAATTTTGAAAACTAAATAGCCTGAAAATACTAAAAGGTTTTGAGACAGTTTGGAGCGAAATGAGCTTCAGAGCACGTTCAGAAGTAATAAGACACAGTAAGAACGTGCGTAAAGGTGCTCCGACGTTCAACGCGTAAACTTGCCCCGTCGCCAAGTTTGGATTTATTTTTAACGTGCAAAAAAAATTAATAACATTTTAGTTCCTACAAATAAAAAAAAATGATGAAATTCTACTAATTTTTTTATATTAGTTCTTTTTTGACTAAGTATTATTTATCCACAATAAGCGTCAAAACGTTCAACTCAAAATTTACTCGACTTGGTAGAGAACAGATAATTCTATCTGCATGCTAGACCGAAACTCGACTAATGCTCAAAAACTTATGAGGATATTTGCTAGGGAGCAGCATCAATATGTTATGACGATTGGCTCTCCAGTAATAATTCGTTTTAAAAAAGGGGCACTGCGTAAACGTCCCCCGATCTAACATGCAATATTAATATTTAAAAAAAAAGGATCGGACAGAGAAACGATGGAAAGAACCAAAACACTATTGTGACTACGATACATTTGAGTTTATTTATTTTTAGGTGGGGTAGGGCAGGGCTAGCTGAGCATAGGGGCAAGTTGAGCGATCGATATATCTCGAAAACAATTCACCACACTAGCATGCATCAAATGGCGGAAAGAACAGGTTATGGGAGAGGAACTCATCGCGCGATCTCAATTGCAGCTCGACAAATGAGTGAAGTATAAGTGCACATTATTTATTTTGAAACAAAAAAGTAAAAACTCATTTGCGCAAGTTGTCGTCTGTATTAGTCCAATGTTATCTGTTTTCTGTCAGGCCAGTTTTATTCTGTCATAAATTTAATGTACTTTTGGTATGTATAGAGATTCTGGGTATAATTTGTAGCGTTTTTTCGTAATCTCACTTTTATTTTAAGACCTTGGTTTGGGGTTAGTTGAGCAAGTATTTCTCAACTGACCCCCGCGACTTAAAACAAAAGTAGTAATATATGTTTTGCTTTTGTTAGGATGCGGATTATAAAAGGAAAACTACACGATGTTCTTTCACAACTGATAACTTGAATAATGCTGCAAAGACTGTCAATGATGAGGAAAAAGTGTGAATGCCGCCTCAAAATAATTAAGCATCAATATATTACGGATATTCCCCAAAAGACGTTCGTCGCCTTGTCTACGAGTGTGCTGTTCAATTTAGCATTAAAATTCCATCCGCCTGGATTCCAAATAAGACGGCCGGAAAAGATTGGCTTACAAAGTTTTCAAAATGAAATCCGGAATTATCCATCCGAAAACCAGTACCATTTCAGTTAATTCGGGAAAAAAAAAAAAAAAACTTTCAGTTTTGTTAATTTGCATTAAAAGACTTTAAATAAAGAGCAGATTGTCAAACACAATTTCTTCTCTAATTATCATGTATCCTATGGTTTGGCTGAACATTATAAATTTGCCCCATACCCATGCTAAACTTACCCCATCTATGGGGTATGTTGAGCAAGTTTGACTTTTTGCATTCCGACAGCTGTAGCTCATAAACGTGTGCTATTAGCAACAAGTTACTATGGACACTTTTGAAAAGATATACATTACTAAGCTATCAGGTTGCATAACAATCGATAGACTTATCGTTGAGGAGCTATATCCGCTCAAGTAAAAAATTGCTCAACTAGCCCCACCCTACCCTAAAGTACAGCTCAGTATAATGATTCATAAACCTGCACGATTGCTGATAGTTCGACCCACATAAGGAAAGGATGACTGACACTCAAACACTACTGATATTGTTAGTGAATGAACACATCAGCGGACCATAAAACAATACTCCTGACAAAGACGCTCACATCACGAAAACATTAAAAGAAGATACAGCACTGATAAGAGTAATGAAAAGGATCACATAAATCACTAATTTATAATCACATAAAAAGCATAAACCGGAACGAAATACAGATTAAAGTTAGTCTGTTAGAACACTTGTATATTTATTCTGAAACTAAGAGCTACTCTTAAGGTTGATAGCGGATTGTTGGAAAGACTTTTGATAAATCTAACAACGCAGAATGAAGGAAAAGTTCTGATACAAAAACGAAACATGTTTTTGATAAATCACATAAACAAATATTGAAACTAAGGATCCTGCAGAAGAGGGGTACTCTGTCTTTTATACTCTATGCTCACCTCCCCCCCCCCCACATACAAACACGCCCACAAACTACATGTGGATACAAGTAATAGATCAGGAACCCGAAGCTGAAAGGATTTTCACACAGAAAATTCCACATTACTACACAAAATCTAAACAGCAAATAGTACATTTTTTCAGAGTTAAAGAAATACAAGATTCAAAAGAATGAAGATCGAAGTGAGGTTGGCTTGCGCCACTTTTCCCCTCCCCCGTTAGTTACTTTCACAACATTAATGATAGGGTTGACACTTATTTAATATTCACATATGACCACAAAATTGAGTAAATATTTGTTCTATTTCCTATACATTCAAGCCATCCTTAAATTTCTTATACATCCGCCAAGGTGTGGGGCACCCCTAGATTGAGAACAGCAGCCCAGAATCAGGACAACTATAGAGGCACTTTTTTCTTCAAACTAAAAGCTAGTATATAAATATCAGCTGTCATAACGTTAGTATATTATGATCTCGTTGGAACAAAAACTAACTTTTTTGTTTTTGCGGAAAGTAACATCCTTAAAATAAAATTCGAAAAAATAAGTGCGCACGAGTATAATAAAGTAATGCTAGTCATAAGGAATGTATGATTTCGTACTTTATAAATTGAACATGTTCAACACGACCCAGAAGGAGCGAATCGATTTTAACACAATTTCCATTAGCACTCTAAAATCCCATTACATCTAAACTCCTCTTTTCAGCACGCAACCCTATTCATAATTAAATAACGCAACTCGAAACAAACTGTAATTGTAACTGACTAATCAGATTCCGCTTCCCGGACAGTTATTTAAAACAGTCGTAATTCTTACACCAG
Organism: Uloborus diversus; assembly: GCF_026930045.1. NCBI lineage: Eukaryota > Metazoa > Arthropoda > Arachnida > Araneae > Uloboridae > Uloborus > Uloborus diversus. The sequence goes on from NC_072738.1 coordinate 57,912,613, forward strand.
TTCAAGGCATACATTTAGTAATGCGGGAAACTATAGGGAAAGCTTTCTAATCTTACGTGAATTTCATTCTTCCGGTTCGTGGAATAAGCGAGGGAAGCTTAACCTCAGGATCGAACAAACTATGCAATAAATCAACAATCATAATAATCCATAGAACACAGGCGAATTCTTTCTCATTTCCCCTCCCGCTTGCATTTGAAAGTTTGAAACTTTGAGATAGATTCTGAAGCCGAATTCTTGGATTACGAACAAAAGGAAAGGAAGCTTTTAGGAATTTTACGCCGCGAAAAGGGTGAGAATGCTCCCCTTTTATTCACGGCTTTTAATTTGTCAAGTGGCAACGGTTTTTGACAGGCAAGGGAAAAAGCTAGGCTTAGATCGGAGGAAATACGCCAAGTTACGTATTTCACAATGGTGAAAGCAAGATTTTTTTCCATTTTATGTCTCTAACGCTGTTTTCAGAAAATTCTATTTCATTCAAATACAAATCTCTTGAAGTTTTAGGTGTCAGCATACGCGACAAAAACTAAAATTTAAAAGTGTTTTTTATTTTATGTTTTGCTGAAAACAAAAGCTGATATTGTACTTTTTGTTTACATGTCCGCAGGAAATGAACATTGAAGAAATTGGGTGCCATTGCCTCGAGAGGTTGAACTTTATTAACAGACTAGACAAGACAAGAAAGATTCACACCACAAAGAGAAGAAATAATATCCTTGGGCACCGGTGGGCATCGAACCCACCACCCCCGGCATACGGAGCGAAGGTTCTTCTGCAGAGCCACGGAAGTAGAGCAAACAATTCCAATTGTAAAAATAAGGATGAGGAAAAGATATTTGCTTTGCTTTTTACGTACTGCTGTACTTATTTGTCTCTCGGTACTTTGAGAATTCCTCCTTCCTTTCTCAAGAAGAAATGAGCTTTTTCAAAGTCAGGAGTCTAGTTATCCTAGATTACCCGTTAACCCTGGATCAGCTATCAACTTATTTGGAATCATTCCCTATTTAGATGGGTAAGATTTTGGAATTTAATTTTGAAAGAGCTATTAAACTATACTAAAGGGGATGTTTCAAAACTCCCGGAAATTTTGAGACGGTGGAAAAGGCCCAGTTTTTTTTTTTTCCTTTATATCTTTCTTTCTTCTGTAAAAATTTATTTTTAACAAATTAAATACAATGATTAGCAAAATGTTCTTAGAAAACATAAAAAAAATGTTAATATTTAAAGATATATGCAAACCAACTATTTATTCTTTTTAACAAAAATATACCAAAAATTTTTACTGTTAAAAAATTAACTGGTAGTTTTCTTTGTTCAAAACAGCAAAGATTATCTAAATTAATCAAATCGTCAATCAATTATTAAGTTTGAATAAAATGTAGTTTTTTTAAATTGTTAAATCCAGGATTTTGAACACAAAGGTTATTTTTTTTAACTTTGTTAGCAAACATTAAATGAAAATGCATCAAATTTTGACTTAAACATTTCCACTAATTCATATTATTCATATTCCAATTTATATTCTAATTGATATTCTAATTCTGTTCTGCATATATTCACAGTGTTAATGAGTAAAGTAGCAAATAATGCATGACTGTACAAAGAAAAGAAATTATCTTCGAACTTACATTTTTAAAGAAAATGCTTTCAGGTGAAATACTGAAAATATTAAAACATATAAGCAAAAAAAAGCATTGGAATGCAAGTATAATAAAATTCTAAATACATAATTTGGTCTTAGAAATTTTCAAATTTTCAATTTTTCCCGAATGGAAATAAATCTCTTTGGAGAAAGATGGAAGAAAAGTTTGTCCCTCCTCATCTTCAAAACCATTTCACTGAAGTAAAGTGAAAAAAAAAAAAAAATGAAACCTTGGCGAAAATTAGTGCAACTTATGAAAGAAACACCTATCTATATTGGGGCAAAATGTGTTAGTACTAGTATCAAAGCTAATAAGGTCTTTGGTAGTATTCGTAACAGGCGCTAGTATCCACTGTGTTATAGAAAGACTTATCACATTAAAGCTCCCGTATAATTCGAACTTAACCCTCATTTCAGGGAAAATCTTTCCTTTGTCATCAACACCCCCTAGCTTCTCGCTGTCCCCTTTGAAAGTAAAACAACATATTAATAGAATGGGTGGGTACACTTACAAGAATCATTTCGGGGACAAAGAACAATAACTAATGCCGGAAGCTTAATGTATGTTTTCTAGAAAAAAATAACTGCAACAGTTTCTTTGTTTTCGTAAAGTAACGAAGGACAGATAGCTTTCATTACTTAATATTTTCCCTCCTAAAGTTTTAAAACTCAACAATGTACTACTTTTAATAATTTCTATGGCAATTTTTTTAAAACAATCCATTTATTTATTTTTAGTGAAAATTTCACTATCCTACAGCGGTAGCAGCACATCAGCAAAGAGTGAAAAAAGGCTTAAAATATATTTTAAGGCTTAATATATATTTTTTTAAATTTTTCCGAATTTGTTATTTCAGAGCCTTTGGCAAAAGACTTTGTGGTTAAACCTATCAGATGCCTGAAAATTCGTTGTAAGCATATAATAAATACCAGAAAGAAAATTAAGTTTTATTACTTTAATACAGCATCCCTTCGTTATATCGCGCTAGTCGGGAGGAGACAACAAAAATGCGAGATACATCTGAAAACTCGATTTAAGCGAGATCGTTAAAACTAACGATTGAACTAATTAATAATCAAGCAACTAATAAGTGCATCTACAATAAGCATAGTTTATCCTTACAAGGGTATAAAAGCAATGAAAAAAAATTATCTTACCAATTGCTTTTTTTGTTAGTATAAAAAACAATTTGAAATTTTCCAGTGTTTTTTTTTTTTTTTTTGTGTGTGTGAAATAGGAGTTAAACTAAAGATGTACCGAATTCAGCGGAATAAAATACATCCCTATTTTATTTAAGTACCTAAAAGGGAAGTAAAGAATTTTCGTGAGAAAACAACTCCCTGTTTTTACTAATCACGTGATTTCAAATTTAGAAAAAAGTTTCTTCGTTTATTTTTTTCAGGGGACAAAGGAAAAGCGTAATGTATCTGAATGAGCGATATAATGAGTTATAATATAACGAGGGGTAACTGTATGATAATTGTCCATTATGTTTGAAAATAAGAAAAATCTTATATGATAAGCTACACTTTGTCAAAAAAAATGTGAGATCGTGTAAATTAGTTTTGGATCTTTCTATCCATCAATAGAACATTACTTTTTTTAATACTTCAATACAATTATCGCCAACTTACTTAAAATATTTCTTACAATCTACTTTAAGCAATTTTTTATTTAATTTTAAAATTCAAACAAACCACAGTAGGATTTACTGTTATAGCACACTTAATGTGTTTGTATCCAATTAATGAACAATGATTAAATTATCCAATTTCATTAACACATCTTTATGCATCACAAAACTTTTCCACCTTAAAAACATTTCGTATTGTGCACAATTCCGCAGTCATTTTATCAATTCTAATTCCAAACGACCAACAAAAGGAACAATAAATCATATCTACCCCCTTACTCTGAATGTCACTTCTTTAAATTTATTTCAAAATATTATTTAATTTCCTTGATTCTCACAATCGATTTAAATTACTTTTTCGTTGTATATCTTTTTCAAAGTTTTCTTATTTCATTTAATGAACAATTTTTTCAGGATTTCCTTTCGTGCTATGAATTTCATAAATCAATTTATATTAAAACAGATGATCCGATATCCGATATTACGAAAGTTGTATTTTTTGAAATGCGAAAGATTTTTAATTTAAAGTGAAAATAAACAGCATCAACGTCTGATGAACTTGAACAAGAAGGAATCCAAAAAAAAACAGAATAGATTACGGGGTATACTTTTGAAACAGTTAGATACCTTTTATTGCATCATTTAACCGAAACGAAAACCATGATTTCAAGTGTCAATGCTTTTTTTTAAATTAGTATCATTCTCATGTGTGTTCAAAAGCATTACGAAAATTGAACTTTGCAGAAAATAACTATTTGCGATTAATCTGAAATTAAGCAGCTAAGTTTACAGCTTTTCAACTCATCTCGAAAAAGTCTACAATATAAGACTACACTTGTACTTTTTCAACTAGCTAAAATCATAGTCTCCAAATTTAACAAATAAGGTAAAACTTCGATTTTACTTTTCTTAAAATCCATTAAAAAATTTAAATAGGCTAAAAAACAGTACCATAAAAGAACTACACAACATCTCGGATAATCTTTGTATAAAAGGAATTTTCTTGTTAGAAAAACAAAGAACGTTTCGTAAGTTATGAAAGTTTAAAAAAACTACACTGTAAAAACGATTCAGAAACGTTCCTGGAAAATAATGCCCAAATTAAACATATGTGAAGTAACATATCTTGGAAAAGCCAGTAATGTTTTACGCTGGAACTCAGTAACTTTCCTGAAATTATCCAGGAAGCCTCCTGCAAAATTCAAAAATCTACCCGTTTAAAGCAAGTCGTGTCTCAGGAACTTTGGATTAAACTGAGGTAGGTGTTAACATAATAGCTTGGCACCTTCTTGTTTTATAAAGAAAGTTCCAAAATTAGTATTGGAAACATGGCCAAAGCTAACACAGAATTTCAAGAAAGTATCAAGAATTTTACTCTCCTGCAATTCTTGCAAAGCTACGCAGTCCATGGACGTATTCTCTCCCTTCGGGAGCTTAATCAATCTGGACGGGCCGTAATCGAACTGAAGCCGATACAATTTGTAGACACGCTCAGTTAATCTTTAAACTGACAGCTAAAATATTTTTCACAACAGCAAGAAGTCTGCATTCGTGCTACTTGTAGCAATTCAGGGAATGTTTTGACAAAGATACTTGATTTTTTAGGAAGTTGATAAAAACCATTGAAATCCCGAAACGTGACACGGAAATAATCAGTAACGTTTCTGATTTTTTTTACAAGGCAGGACATTTCAGCACTGTCCGAAAATTCATACAGTATATAGTGCACCAAATAAGCTGGTTATATTATCCACAATTTTATGAAAGCATGTTGAAGAAATTAACGTCAACGGAACTATAAAAATGAATATTCAAGGATCAGAAATTTTGGGTACATTTCGAAAATTCATACTACACTACACTACACTCGAGGGTCCCCAATACCTAACACTATATACGTAAAATAATCAGTCAACCAACGTTTTGAAGCACAAGAAATGCAAATTACTGCAGACACGTGTTTCAGTGTTACAAGGAACACCTTTTTCAATGCAAAGAAGTATCCTTTTCTCGGATCACTTTTCATCCAGAAGCTCATACTTCTTTGCATTGAAAAAGGTGTTTCTTGTAACACCAAAACAGGTGTCTGCAGTAATTTGCTTTTTTTGTGCATGTAGATAACTGATTATTTCAAATTTCAATACAAAGGTATTTATTCGTTACTATATACGTGGTTCAACTGGTTGGAAGGGGTCCAGAAGACAGCTATATTTTTGATCCAGACCAGGAGCAGAGCAACCCCCGATTCAGCATCCCCTGATGTATTGATTTGGAATGGGAATAAAAAAGCCACAGGCAATAACATAAGTTTCTTAGAGAAATTTCAAGCATCTTTATGAATCTAGAAATGCTTTTACATTCGTTTTGAAAATCAATATATTAATTTATAATTTTGTAGACTGAATATTTTTGGATTTTCCAGGATTTGGAAATGTATGTGATAAATAAGGATTTGCTCATTCTTTAGAGAAAATTCAAACCTTCAACATTCCTTAACTTGGTACCATTAAAATATTTCTTTCTTAGAAATAAATAACACACTACGAAACTTGAAATCACAAGGCACATTTCGTCTTGTTTTCTACGATACAACTTGTAAACAATTCTCAGAAACCAGGGCTAGGAAAGAAATTGCCTGAAGCATTTCTTAGGAAATAACATGACCAAATTTATGGAATCGGGCCACACACTATTTAATTCTTAATTAACAGAATAGAAACATAATTTCTCTCTACTTCCTTTTCGCAACGCTTGAGAAAGCTGTCAGAGGCAAGGACAAAGGGACCCATAAAGTAACCACTTCAAAGAATGCAAGTTGGGCTTTCACTAGCTCCTCTCTCATTCCCATCGCCTCCGGTGGAAAATTTACAGATGTGTTGCCATTTACTGTGAACAAATAAAAGCTCGGGCGAGGATTTAAAAGGCTTCCTTTTGTATGAGCCGTAGTGACGGATACTTTTAACACTTGACCATCACGTGTAATTGAAGGCAACAAAGCAGGCGATCTACTAAGTGGGGAATAAATTCAGACTTATTTTTCCCTGACGATAAATAATGTACAATGGAAGATTAAATTCATCTTCCATATCACGTGGGCAGTATTTTCAACGAGAGTTATTGTCATCCTTAGCATGTTATCCTTACTCAAGATGAGGATATTAATATGAAGAAAACATGAATCGTTCTTAGAGGATGTCGTGGTAGTAGAAAGAGGAAAAAAGATTTTATTACAGTCTTAATTAGTCACAAACTTCCTTGAGCTTTTTGGGGATGATGAGTTAAAAAAGTCTTAAGTTTTTAATACACGGCAATTATTGTGGGTCAGTTTTTAATCCATCTTGAAATACTGCAATAACTCCATGCGCAAAAGTTAACGTCTTGACTCTTTTATTACGTAAAGCAGCAAGTAATATCTTCAGCAAATGTTACGAATGTACTAGGGGCTTCCAACCAGGCTCGCTTCGCTCGCCAACTTCCATTTGTCCCCTACGGCGGACTGAAGGCAACCCCCCCCCTCGGTGCTCCGCTCCTCTTCCGCCGTGACATTGCCGAATTTTGCGACCAAATCGGCATATGTCGTCAAATTTGGCACCAATCCGGGTGATAGTTGAGGATTTTAATGGCATAATTCTGGATTCATGTATCCGGCATGTTTCGTTTTGGATGAATGGGACAGGGCGGTATGACTTCCTCCTGATATCCTGTATCCAAATGTACTGATATTGGCCTGGGAAACATTTACTGCCCAGAGGAGATGAGGTTACAGACACAGACAAGACGCCCACATATTTTAATTATATGGATTATTTGCTTTGGTTAGCAAATTTTACACATCAGTCAATACAGGTTCATTAAGTGATATACCTTTTTTTTTTTAATTTAAGACGTCATGAAATTTCTGTGCAACAATGGATCTCTTATATACTCAAAAATAATATGCTCCAAAGAGTTACACTTGGAATTGTTGTGAAAACTAAATATCAGGTTCAAACTCAGCAAACATACAGCAATTAAAACTAGGACGAACTTAAGATAACACTCCGCTAAATACAATCACAGACTCGATTAATACTTTGTTTAATTGATTTGTTGCCAAGAATGCATAACATGATAAATTTACAACTACAAATATATAGCAGCAATTAACACATATTTTCACAAGCAGCACGAGTTCCAATGAGCCTAATTTCATGTATCGAGCTATTCCTAGTCGAATAATTTTTCTATATATAAGAAGCATTTACTGTTTCTTTCCGCTTAATTTGTTTCTCAATTACGACTAAGGCGGAAAAAACAAAAGGATTCTTTTCTTCTTTGAAGACATGCATATTACGAAATATTTTGTGCAAAATATGATGGATTATTAGCACATTTTTGGTATATTTTCTAAAACTATTAGAACTTGAAAGAGCATTACAAATAAAAGATAACAGCTGAAAATATTCACCTCTAATTTCATAGTCAATTCATATTTTTACCTATATGAAAAAAAAATCCGTTTTTTCCACCTAATTTGGTTCCTAATTATAACAAAGGCAGGAATAAACATTAGGATTTTTTTCTTCGAACACACGCATTTGACTAATTTTATTAAAATATATAATGGATTATTAGAAAATTTTTTGGTAAACTATTGGAACTTGAGCATCTAAATACAAATAAAAGATACCAGATGAAATATTCACATCTAATTGCACATAAATATTGCTGAACAGAGAAAAACACATCCAAAAAACTTTCGTTGATTCAGAAATCCCAACAATAATACAACGAATGCATGCATAAACAGCAACGCAGAGTTTTATCTTCTAGGCTTTCACCCAGAATGTCGGAAACTATTCCGAAAACAACGTAAAATGTTAAAAAGACAACAACACCCAATTTCTAGTTCCGCAAAAACAATAGACGGAGTAAAAAATGACAACGAACTGCCAAGAGATCCCAAATTTACATCCAGCGAACACAAAAAGTGATGAAAGAATTTCCTACTTTGCTTCCAGGAAATCCTTTGGAGCAAAAAGTTTGAATAGCTTGTTTCAAAACACGGGAACATGAAAATATAGGCACTTACCTAGAAAAAAAAGGAAAGGAAATTTAATATTTATGCATTGGTATATATATCATACAGTAGAAAATTCAAAAAAGAAAATAAATAAACTGGAATAAAAGCTCAAAAATAGATATTTAAAAAGGAAACGACAAACATTAATTTTATAGTGAGAAAATGCACGAAGTAAAACTATAACAAATAGTACAGATAAAATAAAAATACAGAAACAAACTTAAAAAAAAAAAATCTAAGAAACAAAAAAACGAGGGTAGCTCAGAAATTTGATATTGTATGATTCAAAATTTAAAAATATTTTTGAAAATTTTAAGAGGGAGGGGGGATGTTTTTCTTATTTTTAAAATATTTGTTACCCATTTTCAAAAGGAAAAAAATGGAACATTTGTACAGTAATATAATTATTCTTTCGTAATTGGCTGCTTCAAACATTGATTAGTCCGAGGGTTTAAATATGCTAAATGGACATATTTTATTTTCCAAAGATCTTATAAAGTGTGATGAATTCTGCTTTTTGGTACTCATTACTGTGCTCTGTAGCACTTCGCGGGACAGGCGTGATGCCGACAGTAGCGATTGCTGGGAATAGACTATACTCTGGCTCTGATAAATAAATTAAGTTCTGATTAGCTGAACTTCAAACGATTCTGTTTGTTAAAATAGGGATGAAGAAAGCCGGATTACGTTTCGATACAAATTACTGTGCCAATATAAGACTTTCTCTTCTTTCAACTAAAAAATAAATGAACTGGATCGAGGTCAAGCATAAAAATATAAGAGATACACTTTACACTATTCTTTTGCACCACAGCACATCTCAAGTAGTGTTAGGGGGAGGAATGGGTTCAGTGACTTTCCTCCAGTAATTTTTCGAAACTGAAGTTCCATAAAACGCAATTTTAGACCAACTTCGATGGTGTTAGGGGGAATAGTTTCGAAGCATTCCAACGGAATTTTTACGAAATTGAAGTTCTAAAGCGCAATTTTAAAATACCTCTTTCAACGGAAAAGGAAAGGAATAAGTTCGGGGACCTCGTTAGCTCAATTTCTATGTTGTAGTTGATTTAGATAAAACTGGTGTGGCAGTCCCCCCCCCCCAAGCATATGTAAATCAGATACTTAGCAAGAGGTAAGTTAAAAAATTAACCGCCTCGTCTTAGAAGCATTTCTGAATACACTCTTATCTCAAAGGTTTTTAAAAAATTCTCTCAAGTGCTTTTCATTCGGAAAAACATTTTCAGTCCACGGCCATAAATCACCCAATAGTCTTTTGCTCTAATTATTCCTTGTTCCTTAGCTGTTCACAGCCCGTCAAACATGATGCCGCTTAGTAAGAAACTCAATGATTCATCACTGCATAACACTTAAAGGGAGGAATGAATATAATTTCAATCAAAACTCACACTATCAAAAAGGCAAATCCCGCCTCAACTTTTTTAAAACAATAAAACAATAGCCACACGAATTGAAGTACGTGCACGCGTTAAAGTACCTGATACGGGCAGATTGATGGACAGACAAGCACTGCAGCAGGTGGTCTCAAGTGTCAAGTTACCGGATAGAGTACGCGCTTAATTATTATTCTTCAAGGTTTGGCAACAACGTGGGTGTTCATCGCTTCGGCCTGCATTGCGCTTGACAAGCAATTCTGACCTCACATCGATCTATCAAGTAAAGTTGTTTGCCGGAATGTTTCTATATCAAATTACAGAGGAAAAAATGAAATTTTATATTCGAAATTATTTCTGCTTTCGCAATTTCATCCTTGTCGGAAAATTGAAAGATGGAAACTTAGATTAGAGCATACTGCTTATAAAAAATAGCATGATAGGGTTAAAATACTAGCTTAAATACAGTGACATTCTTGAGGACAGCATTTTTTTTTCCCCCACAGTCTAGTGTTTCCGATTCTTTTCCTACCTGTAGGCGCGAAAGAGAAGGAACTGAATAAACAACAATATTACAAAGGTATAAAAGTTGCAAAAACATCGCAGACACGTGTTTCAGGGTCACAAGGAAATTAATTAGAAGGAATCCAAATTAATTGGAAGATAGGTACTGCTTATTAAAAAGCGTATACTAATATGAAAACTAAAATACCAACTTGTAGCTAAGCGCATATTTGTTTTTTAACATTCAAGTATCTGATTTGATTTAAATTTTTAAAGGAGGTATGGAAGACAACAACGTTAAAAATATACAAAATTCGTTTAAAAAAAATATTAAAAAAGCAGAGACGCCGAATGTTTGATTTTAACATATTTGAAAAAAGAAAGAATTTTTAATGAAAAGTCCGTGATTTCAACTGGAAACAACGTGAGCTTTAATACAGTACAAGATATCGAAAAATTATCAAATGGCTTATTACTTAACTACAAGAAGCACCAATTATCCGAGATTAACTCAGATCAACAAAAAAAAAAGAAAACTACTTTTCAAGAAAATAGATGTTGGAAATCATCAATTTAAAGCAGCAACATAATAAACGATCAAATTATTACACACTAAAATTCATTCAAACGACGAAACAGAACAACATTCTAAGAACAAATTTCTGATGTTTTACAGGATGATTAAACACATTTTATTGAGAACGAGATACGAAAGTCAGAGCATTCGAAAACGAATCTGCTGAAACACCAATTGTTCTGCCAGTAGATCACTTTAAAAATCATAATTTTTCATTGTTCATTTTTCAAAATTATCAAATGACAGTATTTATTACTAAAGTATAAGAAGCAGCAATCATTAGATATTAGCGAGTCAAAAACAAAATTACTATTAATCAGTAATCAGTCCAGAAATTAGTTGCTGACGTTAGTCATCTATCTACGAGCAGCTACCTAATGAACGCTTCACTGATTCTGCACTAAAATAAATTCAAGCGACTTACTAGAACAACATTCAAGAAGCTTCAACGGAAAATGAAATTTTTGATGTCTAACGGGATGACAAGACATATTGATTGTGAAGGATATGGGGAAATTGGAAAGTTCGAACAACGAATTTGCTGAAACACCAATTTCTTTGAAAGTAGACTACTTTACAAATCACAATTTTTCATTATTCTACCTTCAAAATTACCAAATGACGGTCATTATCACTGAATTACAAGAAGCAGCAATTACCAGATATTAACAAGCCAAAAACAAAATTACTATTAATCCGTCCAGAAACTAGTAGTCGAAATTAATCATCCATATATTTAAAGCAGATGTAATGATCAGACCTAATCAACGCTTCACTGATTCTAGACTAAAGTGCATTCAAATGACTTAATAGAATAACATTCAAGCAACTTTATCAGAAGAACAAATTTCTGATGTTTCGCAGGATAACAAGACATATTGATAGTGAAAGAGATAGGAAAATCCGAACGTTCGAATAACGAATCTGCTGGAACACTAATTTTCCTGCCAGTAGACCATTTTAAAAATCAAAATTTTTCATTATTCAACTTTCAAAATCATCAAATGACAGTAGCTATCACTAAATTACAAGAAACAGGAATTGTCCGATTTTTACAAGTCACAAAATTACTATTGCTCAGTCCAGAACATTAGTTGTTAGCATTAATCATCATCCGTCTATTTAAAGCATCTATCTATTGAATGATTCACTGATTCTACACTAAATTGCATTCAAACGACTTAACCGAACAACATTCAAGAAGCTTCAACGGAAGAATAAATTTCTGACGTTTCACAGGATGACAAGACATATTGATGGTGAAAGAGATAGGAAAATCGGAACATTCAAATAACGAATCCGCTGAAAGACCAATTTCCTTGCTAATAGACCGTTTTAAAAACCACAATTTTTCATTCTTCAACTTTCAAACACTAATCTTAGTTCCTCTTATGGAGACTTTTATGTATCTCCTCACTTACTGCTTTCAACTCTGCCGGTTGACATGAAATTTACGACGCAACTGTTCCAAAATTGCATTTTGAGAGAAAGGATACATGGGACACGAAAAACACAGCATAAAGTCAGATCTACCGAAGGCTGAAACACCAAACTAGGACAGCAGCCATGTTTGGCACTGTTTTCGTAGTTTTGATTAAAAATCTTTTGGATAAATCAAAGCAGCAACGGCTGTAGAAAATCATTTTTTCTTTCTGTTATCTCCAGATTTTGTACCTTTGAACAATCAATTTTGCTTCATGAAAATGAATCATAATTTTTCGAGTGATATATGGCAACAAAAATGTTTGTCTTTTTTTTTTTTAATATAAATATTCTGTATATCAAACTCACCGACCTAAAATTTCTATATCGTTCGCTTATGCAACATCAGTGGCCTTATAAATTCCGTACAATGATTTTTAAAAAAATACTTATCAAAATTTTCTATTGTCTGGCTCTTTCTGCTTTCATGGCAATTTATTTCGCTTTAAAATTTGTTTTAAATATTTTGTAATTCTTCGAACGAGATGTGGCAACACAAATATACTTGCCCTTTATTAAAGTATAAATCCGCCGCGGGAAGGTAAAGCGCAGTATCTGAAAAAAAAATGAGTTTTTGAGACATTTGGAGACACGCGTATCCCAAACTAACAGAAAATGCTAAAATTTGAAAAAAAAATTTTCGTGCTTTTTTTTTTTTTTTTTTTTGAGCGTAAACAGAATAATCAAGCTTGTTCCATAAATAAAGTACAATATACTGGACTCTCTCTATTCCGAGCACTCATGGGGCGGAACAAAAGTGTTCAGATTATGGGGGTGTTCATTATAGAGGGAGAATGGATAATGCATGTATATATATTCTATTACGTTGATAAACTATGTTCGGTACTTTGCCTGGTGAGCTATACCATTTATTGAGTAGAGGTGCTGAATTTTCTCTAGCATACACTGTAAAAACGATTCAGAAACGTTCTTGAAAAATAATAGGCAGTTGATGTGCCCAACTTCTTCCAGTAACATATCTTACAAAAACCAGGAACGTTTTCCGCTAAAATTCAGTAACCTTACTGAAATTATCCTGGAAGCTTCCTAAAATAGTCAGAACTCTTACCGTTTAAAACCAGTCGTATCTCTGGAATCTTAGAGTAAACCTGTGGTGGGCACACTGTAATAGTTTGGCACCATATTGCGTTTTGAAGAAAGCTCCAAAAGCAGTATTGCAAACATGGCCACAGCTAAGAAAGAATTGGAAGTAAGTAGTAAGAATTTTACTTTACTCGCCTGCAATTCTTCAAAGCTTCGGAGTCCATAGACTGATTTGCACCCTTTGGACGCCTTATCAGTCCGGACGGGCCGCAAACGAACTGTAGCGGATACACTTTATAAATACACTCAGTTAATCTTTAAACTGGGAGCTAAATATATTTTTTTTGCAACAGTGAGAAATCTGCATTCGTGCGACTTGTAGCAATTCAGGAAACTTTTTGACAAGGATACTTGATTTTTCCAGGAAGTGGATAAAAACCATAGAAATCCCGCAACGTTACACAGATATATTCGGTAACGTTTCGGAATTTTTTTACAGTGCATCTTTCTTTCTTTTTTAATTAAAAACTTTTACATAACATTCAATAAAGTATTACAAGCATTATAAAACAGCTATCAGTACAATACCTGCAAAACAATACTACTTTTAATCTGTTTCTACGTTGTGTATTCTTATTCTTTTGCAAGGTACACCGTAAAAACGATTCAGAAATGTTCCTGAGAAATAGGCAGCTGATATGCTCAGTTTGTTCCAGTAACATATCTTGCCAAAACCAGAGACTTTTCCGGTAATCTTTCTGAAATTATCCTGGATGCCTCCTGAAAAATTCAGAAATCTTCCCGTTTAAGGCAGGTCGTGTATCTTGAACTTTAGAGTAAACTTGCGTAGATATTATAGCTTGACACCCACCTGATTTATCTAGGAAGTTCCAAAGCAGTATTGCAAACATGGCCAAAGCTTAAACAGAATTGCAAGTAAATATCGAGATTCTTGTTCGCCTGCAATTCTTGTAAAGCTACGTGCTCCGAGGATTTATTCGCTCCCTTTAAGAGCTAAATCAGTCTGGATGGACCGTATTCGAACTGAGCCGATATACTTTATAAATATGCTCAGTCAATCTTTAAACTAGTAGCTAAACATATTTTTCCCTACAGTGAAAAGTCTGTCTTCGTGCAACTTGTAGGCATTCAGGAAAATTTTTGACAATGATATTTGATTTTTTTCAGGAAGTGGATAAAACCCATCGAAATCCCGAAAAGTTACATGGAAATACTCAGGAACGTTTCGAATTTTTTTTACAGTGTATGTGTTATCATCCAACTGCTTAAGTGAAATGGTTTACGGGTGATTATTAGCCGTATATTGCTTGAAATCAATTACACTTTATTTTAAAGGCCTTGAATACTTCTTGATGCAATGATTGGATTCTTGAAATATAGTTCTGTGGCAGAAACTTCAGGCTCTGGCTCATATTTCTCAGCTGAATGATTTTATGTGATGCAGTAATATCCACAGGAAAAGAATATTTTTCTTCCTCTTTTCATCTTCCCCTTAAATAAATATCCTTCAATCATTTTGATGAAAGGAAAATTTCAGGATTTCCCATTTGATTCACAGGAACTCTTAAGTATTGATTGTGAGCATGTTCAGTATATAGAGAGATAACTTGAAGGGGGTTAAAAATAGCGTTCATAATACTGTAATGTTCATATTATAGAGTGTTCAGAGTACAGAGAGGTCAGCCTATGTTAACCCTTTGGAGTTTTTGAGGAACCATCAAAATGTATTTAGAATATCGGGGTGTTCACATTAGGGAGTGTTCAGTAATTGTCATGTGTCACTGTGTATGGCAAAAATTCAAAACGATTAAAAATGAAATATTTGCAGTTACTGCGCTTTACCAACACACAGCAGAAATATCTTGCATACCAAAATCCCTTACAACTCATTTCTAAATCGTTCTCTTGTGCAACATCAAACGCAATAAATTCATTAAACATCGATAGAAAAATCAAGCAAAAGTAATGCCTTTAAATGTATGCTACTAGTACAAGCTCCCCCATTCTGTAAAATTTAATTTACTTGCAACTAACATAGAACGAAATGCACCTTACAATAATTAAAAGAACTTAATTCAATTTTTACAATTCCAATTTAAATTGTTTTTCTTTCATTAACGTAAAAGCATCAGTTAAATATATCTTCAAACTACAGTTTTAAAGAACTTAACTAAAATACGAGGAAGCACTAAGTACTGGAGCGGTGAGTTTTACCGTCGCAGGCAAATGGTTTCTGAGAAATTTAATTAGTTGTCGACAAGCTGCGCAGCATCGAAAAAGGTAAGCTGATTTAAATATCGCCCGATGTTGTTTCAGACAAAAATGTTGTTCTAGACAGTACTTAAATAGCACATAAAAGATTTATAATGAGGTATTAGAGCGAATTGTTTTGAATTCAGAGATAAATTAATTATATTGTAAACATAACAGTTCAATTTGCCGATCTGATAACGTTTCTGAAATTTTAAAGAAGAATAAACAATTTATTGAACTGGTAATGTTGTATATATGACGAGTTTCTACCTTTGGGAGGTTTCAATGAATTCTGTTGTTATAACACATTTGGAATAGAATGTTTCGAAAAGCCCCAGAGGGAAACGAGTCTGCAATGCGTTCCATTGCGTTCTAATTTGTACTGGATTTAAATAGAATGCAGAGATAATTAGGGTTGGAAATATGAATGAATAAACATCGTTATGCAACTATTAGCTATGCTATTTTTTATTTCCTATCTGTAAATATGTGCAGTTGAATTGATATGTAACAAAATTAACGTTTCATACAAATGGTTCAACACAAAAAAATGGGAGGTCCCGGGTTTGAATCCTGGATGTATTTTTTCCCTCTTGTCCTTGTCCTTTCTTTGTGTGAATGTGTTGTTACGCTGTGAATGGTTGCCTACGCTATAGGATCTTTATGGCATGTGAGTACAGAGGAAGTCGGACCAAATTACGGTAAAGTTGGAAAAGTGAAGCAGCACATCCAAATTGCCAGCATAACTAGCACAAGACAACAATAACAACAACAACATAAAAAATTAGTTTGATGAGAATTATATACCTTTAATTCATGTAATAAAACAACTTAGAATACAAAACAAATCAATATCAAAGAAGATTTGAGAAAAAGACTGTATAGAAAAGTGGGAAGAGATAGTTCAAAGAAAAACATAATTCAGCCAACGAACGCCAGGTTGCCCATCGTCTTCATTAGGACAGCATGTACACGTACAGAGGAACTTGCTTTAATGAACGCGAAGGGGCCGTGATTTGTTCGTTATAACTGATTTTTCTTTTAAAAAAAATGAGCGCGTGGGAAAAATCATACTTATCTGCTTTCTTTTTGCTCTTTTACATATTTTTATAATATTTTTATTCATTAATTTGTTTTAAATTATTATTTTGGTACAGTACCGAAGTTGGTTAATTTACATTAAACTCTCGTCCTGTCTCTTTCTTGTGTCACTGTTTTCGAGGAACACTCATGGCCTGAAAAACATTGTCAATTTCAACCTTGGTCTCTAAAAAGAAAATGACTGATAGCAAATCACTATGTTTAAAAAATATTTCGCACATTAAATAATGTTGATAGATCAATGTCATATTAGTTCAAAAATTTCCGTTTAAATGAATTTAAGTGTTAATGAAATTAAACGTTTTACTAATAGAAAACTTTTGATAAAAATGCAAGTAACCCAAAATGGCACCCACGGAAGGGCTCAACAAGCTCCAGCATTCTGCTGGACACGAACCAAGAAGTTGAGCAACGTTTCGTAAAGAAAACAAGGATTACCGAACAACATAAAAGTTCCAAAAATCGCGATCAAGGTTCTAGGAGGCATAAAATATTTCAATAGAACGCTATTCGGCCACTGCTGAAGAAGGGAGCGAACACAATCACCGACCCCTTCTAGGATCTAGCTTGTCAAGAAGCACCGGAATGTATTGCTCATAAAAATCGTCTGGACTAAGCTATGAAATCAACCGTAAAGGCTTCGATATTGAGGGTTGTTCTAGTCCCCCCTACAACGGTATTTTCCTTCTTGGTGGGAAGAAAATGCTTTGTTCTAAATGGCGTTTTGGACAGAGTGGGTATAGTAATGTCGCTATAAAAGGGAGGGATTGCCGTAAAGATTTGGAATAAATTTCATTTGCCGTATGTGGATTGTTCCGCTGACAATATGATCTGAATGTTCATTTTAACTTGGCTTGACATCATCATCTGTAGAAGATATATTTTGAGCAATCACGATTGCTTATTGTTCTCATTTGACCGTTTTTGATGTTCCGTGCCTTTTTCAGCTTAGACGAGAAGCCTCTGCAGCACCATCGCCCACCGTCCTCTGCAGGCGGCACGGCGCGGCTGCTCCGATCCTGAGCTATCCGCTTGTCCTGGTCGAAGGCGTCCATGTCCTACACACACACACGCACACTCAAACACTCACACACATACACGCCTACGTGCATACACACAGGTCTACACACACACACACAAGCCTACACACTTACCACACACAACTATGCACACGTAACCGCCCAGGAGGCGAGGCAGGCTGGGGGGGGGGGGACAGGAGCTGTTTCTAGAAACAATAACTCCAATGAGTAGGGGTCCTGTCTCAGTTCGTGATTGCGAAAAAACATAATTTGAATTCAAAATTTCAGAATTCAAATTAATGTTTTATTATTTTTTAATTTTTTTTGGGGGGGGGGGGCGGGGGGGACACGAAGTCAAGAGTTGCTTCTTACACACTTTTTTTTTTCTTTTTTTAAAATATTCTTAAATTATTTCAGAACTGGACGTTGGTCCTTATAAAACGCCAGCAAGTGTTCGAAATTGAAAAGTACACGAAACCGATTGCTAAGAGCTCAGACAGGAAATCACTATTTGAAAAAAAAAAAAATAAAAAAATAAAGTTCAGGAGCTTTTGTCACACCTTGGTTGAATTTTTAGAAATTCGACATTGTTTTAATGTATTTTTTATTTTTTAATTTTCTAAGTGTAAGTGTTTTTAATTCTCCTAGATTCCAAATTAAAAAAAGAAAATAATGTCCTTTAAAGTGTGCTGATTGTGAAAAGTATGTCATTGATGTTTTAGTTAAGTATCTTCCCTCAAACACCTTTTGAAAAGGACGAAAAAAAACGTAACATAAGTAATTAATTTATTTTTTGGTTTAAGAGTGATTGGATGAAATCGCTTTCTTACATCTTAAAATTAAAATGAGGCATTTAGTTTTTCAATAATATCGATGTTCAGCGCCAACTTATGGTTATTTATTTATTTTATTTATTTATTTTGGAGGAAGAAAGGAGGTGGAGGGACGATAGGGGATCCAGAGGGAGGGTCTTGACCGCCCCCACCCCCCTGCCTTCTTTAATTCACCAAAGATAGCCAATAACTGGGTTTTGAGAACTTTTATCTCGAAAACTTCGCCCCTGACCCTCCATTTTTGCTCAAAAAATGACATGTATGACTTCCTTTCCGGAAATGACCCCCTACAAAACCAGAAGCTGGATCCGCCCTTGGTATTCGGTCTGATTTTAGAGTAAAGGAAATGGAGTCGGAGTGGGGAGTCAAAAGTTTAAAATTCCAAGAGTAAAGAATCAGTCAATTTCCCTCAGAGTCGTAACTCTGCCAGTGTTGTTAAGTCGGACTGATTTTGAGATACCTTTTGCTTACTCATAGTAATTGTTAACAACTAATCTAATGCTAATTTACCCTACTTTCGGGTCTTTTGATCTCCATCGCAGACCACTGAAAAAAAATTCTGCTACTCGAAACACAAGTAAACAAGATTGCATAAAGTATAATAAAAGGTGTGTTTTGGGCAGCACATGATTATGTTTACAGTCATACAAGATGGTCGTTACCAACTCCGCCATTTAGTGTACACTAATTTTACAGGTCATCTTATTTTAATCTCGTTTTAGAACTTCTTTTCTTTCATCTTCCCCCTCAAAGCAGAAACTCCTAGAAAACTTTTATTATTACCGAATCTTTGGGAAAATCTTTAAAGAAAAAAAAACCATATGGTCGTACTAACAACTGAACATCTATGATATTACGGATATTTCTCGCTTGTTGAAATTAAAGGTGAGAATTTTATATTATTTTTTCTTCAAAAGGGGGGGGGGATAGGCATTCGGTTCATAAAAAAAAACCTTTCACACTAACACTTTGATTTTCTTCTGAATGAAACAGATTTAAATAAAACTGACAAAAAGTTTCTTTCAAAAAAAGTTTTTTTTTAATATAAATTCGTATTTTTCGCAATTTTTCTAATCAAAAAGCTTCGGAAGGGAAATCACTTTGAAAAAAACAAGAAAAGCTTGTCAGACTAAGAGCTGTTACATTTACCGCTTTCGTGCATTTTGCATTGTATTATAAATCTATACTTGAATGGACAGTCATTACAGCAAAACAGTGCTACTTATTTTCAATTTATTTGAGGTTTTCCACCTCCAGCTCAGTCACATCCTATTCCGGGCTGACGAGTGCTAATAAGCATGAAACTGCAGTTCTCGAATAGAATGACTGAGCTGGCGGTGTACTTCATGTAGTGCTACTTATGTATCAGCAGATAATACGCTATTTGCAAATTCAAAAAATGTTCCAATCAACTTAATAAATTATAAAAATATTTCTCCTAAATTCAAATAAATACACTAAGTAGCTATTATTTGCA
This sequence comes from Uloborus diversus, assembly GCF_026930045.1. Lineage (NCBI taxonomy): Eukaryota > Metazoa > Arthropoda > Arachnida > Araneae > Uloboridae > Uloborus > Uloborus diversus. The sequence goes on from NC_072738.1 coordinate 57,932,653, forward strand.
AACCATACCTCTGCTTCCAAACGTAACATTAAAAATAATCACAGAATAAAGAACAAAAGAGGAAACTACAAGAATCGGTGTTGCAGTAAACTTTCAACAGATTCTGCTGAAACCAAACACGGCAGAAACATTCTTTTCCGTTTGGTTCAACTTAACGGCAAGAAATGTTTTGCACAACCTTCCCATAATGCAGTTTGCTCAAAAACCAGCGCCATAAAAATTTCTAAAACCCAAGTTCAAGAGTTTCAGGAGCACAAAATATTTCCGTAAAACATTGTTCTGGGAAAGAGAAAGAGCAAATACTCCACCCCCCTCACTCCCGATTCACCTCCCTTTCTCCCGGATCCCGCAGGATCCGGCTTGTCAAGAAGTCCCGGAATCTATGGCTCGTAAAAATTGTCCCGGTTTTGGCCATGAAACCGGCCGGAAAGGACTAATGCAGTCAGGCGATTGGTTAACCTTTTCCGAAGCAGTCTTCGCTTATGACTAAAAAGGGAATACTTGTTTTCAATTCACTTGACTTCAGAAATGAAGCAAAATATGTTTATTTACCACGTATACTTGCCGAATGCAGTATATCTTCCGTTTTTATCGCTTTGTTTGTAGCGCAGTAACAATATGTTGACGAAAATTTCTCATAATTAAACTGTATGCAAGTGATTGCAAGTTTGAATGCTCTGAATGATGAAAAACTCAATCATATTGGAAATTATACATCTTGGTACAAAGAAATTCTATGTGGCTGATCGCAATTTTCAAGGAGAAACTGTATGAATATCATATAGCTTTTCTTTTCAAAAGAATAATTTTAAAGTAAAGAAAATTTTATACTAATCCCATCTAAAAAAATACTAATACTGTATACTATTGCTATACTAAAGCCCATCAAAAAGAAAAAAGTTTTCTGGAATGCAATAGAAAAATCGTAAGGATTACGTTATTTTAAAAAATAAATAAGTAAAAATAATTATAAACAAAAAGAAAATGTTAACAAATTTCCACAAACATGAAGATAATATTTGGCGAAACGAAGTAAGGAGTAATATTACACTGTAAAAAAATTCCGAAACGTTATTGAGTACTTCCGTGTTGCGTTTCGGGATTTCAATGGATTTCATCCACTTCCTGGAAAAATCAAGTGTTACTGTCAAAAAGTTTCCTGAATTGCTACAAGTTGCACGAATGCAGACTTTTCACGGGTGCGAAAAATATTTTTAGCTCCCAGTTTAAAGATTAACTGAGCGTATTTATAAAGCGTATCGACTTCAAATCGATTACGGTCCGTCCATGCTAATTAAGCTATCAAAAGGGGCGAATAAGTATGGACAACACATACTTTGCAATAATTGCAGGGAAGTAAAATTTAGTTTAGTTTTGGCCGAGTTTGCAACAATGCTCTTGGTACTTCCTTGATAAATCAGGAAGATGCCAAGCTATTACATTATACTTTCCAAAAATTACTCTTAATTTCCGGAGACACGACTGGCTTTTAACGAGAAGATTTGTGAATTTGTCAGAAGGCGTCCAGGATAATATCAGAAAGGTAACCTAATTTCAGCGGAAAACATTCCTGGATTTTGCAAGATACGTTACAGGCAGAAATTGGGCACATCAGCTGTCCATTATTTTCCAGGAACGTTTCTGAATCGTTTTTACAGTGTAGTGCCAATGCTTTCAAGTAAAAGTTAAAACGGTCATTAAGAGCAATGACTTGATTTAACATTTGAAACCGACACTGATGGACAATCCCAACTATAAAATGGGTAAAGTTTATTCTTCCGCTGACTACTGTAAGAGGGATTCGTACCACGTCTAATGAGGTATGTATACATTATAAATGGTCTTAGAATTTCTAAAGTAAAATTGATAAGAATCTAGATAATAATAGTTTAAAAGTATCTATTCTGAAACGTGTTTCCCCCACCCAAATAAAAGAAAAAATGAAAAAAAAAAATCGAAATTAAAACCATTTTAAATATTAAAAATAGATTTTTTTAACGAAAAAAAACCTATAAGTACAAACACATATGCAGAAGGCACCTTTGCTTGTGCTGTAAGTCAAACATTTGCAAAATAATACATATTGCAAAATAATACATATACAATTTGCAATGTATACATACACTGTAAAAAACGATTCAGAAACGTTCCTGAAAAATAATGGGCAGCTGATGTGCCCAATTTCTGCCAGTAACATATTTTGCAAAAACCAAGAACTTTTTCGGCTAATATTCAGTAACCTTCCTTAAATTATCTCGGAAGCCTCCTTAAAAAATCGGAAATCTTCCCGTTTGAAGCCAGTTGTGTCTCTGGAACTTCAGAATAAACTTTGGTACGTATAATGTAATAGCTTGGTCCCTTCCTGATTTATTCAGGAAGTTTCATAAACAGTATTGCAAACATGGCCAAAGCTAAGCCAGAATTGCATGCAGGTATCGAGACTTTTACTCGCCTGCAATTCTTGAACAGCAGCGTAGTCCATACTTTTCGTTCCTTCTGGAAGCTTATAATCAGCATGGACGGGCCGTACGTAGACTGAATCCGATTCACTTTATAAATACGCAAAGTTAATCTTTAAACTGGGAGCTAAAAATGTTTTTTACACCAGTGAGAAGAGAAGTGTGCATTAATGCAACTTGTAGCTATTCAGGAAACTTTTTGGCAATCATACTTGATTTTTCCAGGAAGTGGATAAAAACCATTGAAATCCCGACACGTTACATTGAAATACTCTGTAACGTTTCGGATTTTTTTTACAGTGTAGAGCTGTATAACTAATTATAGTATTGTCCCTCATAAGATGTGGTACGATCCCTCTAACAGTAGTCAACGGAAGAATAAACTTTGCCCATTTTATATTTGGATTGCCTATTAGTTTCGGTTTCAAATGTTAAATCAAGTCATTGCTCTTCAAGTCTTTTACTTGAAAGCATTGGCACTAATATATTACTCCTTACTTGGTTTATTATCTCTTGGATTAATATTATCTTCATGTTTGTGGAAATTTGTTAACATCTTCTTTTCGTTTATGAGTATTTTATTTATTTATTTTTTAAAACAACATAATCCTTACGGTTCTTGTATTGCATTCCAGAAAGCTGTTTTCTTTTTGATGGGCTTTAGTACAAGAATAGTATATAGGATTAGTATTTTTTTTTTTTAGATGGGATTAGTATAACATTTTCTTTACTTTAAAATTATTCTTTTAAAAAGAAAAGCAATATGATATTTATACAGTTTAACTATCTCCTTGAAAATTGCGATCAGCCACATAGAATTTCTTTGTACCAAGATGTAGAATTTCCAACATGATTCAGTTTTTCATCATTCAGAGCATTCAAACTTGTAATCACTATACCTGCATTCACTAAAAAACTTTCGGACTTCAACAATACAATGGAGCTTCCTATTCTAAAACATTAACCAAATACGTAAAACCTCAAACACATGTAAGCTTAAAGAATCCGTTTTATTTTAAGCACCCCATCTCCAATCTCTAGATATCTGAAATAAGGCTTTGTGAGAAACAGGCGACCATGCAAATTGAAAGCATTTAAGCGGTTAGTTAATCATTTAATTTATATCTGTGGATGCTCAGTATTGGCATCGCTCCAACAGCGCCCATCAGTTACACAAAAGGAATACGAATTGGGTTTGAATGATTAACTATACACAGGAAGCAATCGAGTTCAATACATTAGTCCAGGGAGTCCTTCTGGCGAATTGAAAATCATTAAAAGGGATCTTATAAGCTCAGCTTGTGCGTAAAAGAACAGCCATTTTCTTTTAAAAGAGAAAGAAATATATTATGGCGAAAAAAAAGTATCGTAAAAAGAACAGTGCTCAAATTCATACAAAAAACTTATCACGAAAAGGAGATATACTTTATCTCTTTTTGTTACTGAAAATTAATTCATCTCATGTCTGTTAGTAAGAAAAGTTGCTAAAAATGAAGCGCGTCTAAAACTAACGCACTTGAAATAGTAAAAGAAAAATATAACGTAACTAATGTTCATATTGCTTCGCTATTAGACTAAATGTTCTGATTTTACAGCTACTGTAAAAAAAAATCTTATTTAGACTCCCCTCCATTTATTAAAGATATTTTTATACAGAGAAGAAAAATTTCAATGAAACTATTTAAAAAGTTGTTGAAGTCAATGAAACGATACTTAACAATATGCCGTTAAAATCATACATATCGTTCGAAGAAAATATAACAAAATGTTGCTGATTTAAAAAAAAACAAAAACAAATTCAAGTCAAAAAAGATTTCATACTGTCTATATTTTATCTACATAACACTATTACTATTTACCATGACATACCGTCCGGTTCCCTTTTTTTCATGTTAAATTAACCCCAATACAAAACTGGAAAGAAACAAAATTTAAAAAATAACTTTTCTATACAAACCGTTTCATATAAATTAGTGGTTTAATACTTTTATAATATCTATACCTTAATAGATATTATTAAGGCATAGATATAATATTTATAAAGGTATAGATATATATCTATATATAATAGATATATTGTAATAATAATGTCCTTTATTATAACAACAAAAATTAGTTTAAAACACATTTTCCAGGTCCTGGAAGTCACAATACAGACACTTCTAGCAGACACATTCACGCATACATAGTCAGACAGAGAGACAGGCAGACTTTTATTGTGTGTTCAGTACATTTCTGCCATCCCATGGTCAGAAATGTAATGAACCAAAACTTTAATACAAATTCACATGTTAAGCTTTGATAAAGCACTATTAAAGCAGATTTTTTTTTTTTTTGAAAAAAGTGAAGTTAATAGATTTTACAATTGAGGCATCCAAATATAACATAAAAAATAATTAACTATTATAAAATATTAAATAATGTAATAATTTAAAATTGTCTTAATTGCATCCTAATGGTGTAATGTATTAAAGTTCGTACAGTATTAAAATATTCTAAACCGATTAATTAATTTGGAAAGAACTCAAAACCGAAGATTTTTACACAATCCTACCACATAAATTTAATATAAACATTACGACATCAATCAGAAACTTTACCCAAAAACTTACTTTCATTAATGTAAAACAACTTTCAGATCTATCAGATCAAAGAGTTAAATAACTTCAATTTTCGTTTCATATCCAAGATTAATTTAAAAGATCACATTTGAACATTAAGGCGAGTTCTCTGGAGAAGATTTTTAACGCATTCTTGAGCAATACTGAATATTTTCTTGATTTGCTAATGAGCGAAACTTCTATTCAATGACTATATTTGAGATAATTATTTTAACTACAGGAAATATATGAAAGACGCTATAATAATTCAAAAGTTGTATCAAAATTTCAATCAATGACATTTGCATTGAACATTTAATGCTAGAATGTTTTTTAATCGGCGAAACCTTTGTATGTTGACCACACCATATGCGGTGTATAACTTTAGCGGTCAACTTAAACGGGTTTGTCAATTTATAGAGGTTGATTTTTATGATATGGGACTAACTCTACCTGAAAAAAAAAGGTCAACTTAGACAGGTGATCTACTTACAAGGGTAGTCAACTTTATAGGTTTAACTGTAACAGTAAATTATTGAGGCAATAAAATTCATAATAAAAGTCAAAAACATTGTATTATTAATTAAAATAATGTGTAAATAATCTTATCCAAAAATATTTGCATATCAGTTCCAATATTTATGCATAAAGTTTTCATCCATAAGAGAAAAGGAACATCAAAATGATGCTTTTCTGAACACTTTCAGTCTAAAAGGAAATCAAAGGAAAAAAAATCGCTTTGTAAATAGGATACAAATTGGGAAACTAAATGTATGCAATGCAGTCACAGTAACGGCAAAAATATACTAAAGAATTAATAGGAAGCCTTATGCCCAAAAATTACGGAATGCATTCATTTCTAGCTTAAATAGTTCATTAAAAACAATTCAACAAGAAAAAAACTCTAAATAACAAATTTATTTTTCTTCTGAAATTCATAACCATAATGCCGGTTAAGCATAACTTACAATAACCGCTTCCAGTGCATTCAAAATTTCTAACATAAAGCTGCAATCAAAACAATATCGGAACAAAGAAACAATGAATGAAAACATCAAAATTCTTCTAGCGTTTCGAATTACAAAAACCATTATAATATACAAATGAAACTCGTAGAACGTTTTGTTATAAAGCAACATCTCGTTCATTCAAATGTTCAATGCGAATGAAGTTATTAATCATAACAAAACATGAGATTGTAAAACGAAAACAAATGCAAAAGGTTTTATTCATTTTGACTAACAACAGCCGTTTCGACGCATAAAAGTTACAAAATTCATCTAAAAGTACGAATATAAACTAACTCTTTTAGTTTCAAAAATTCACTGAAACCATTGTCAAAAATTATATTACATCAAATGATGTAAAAAGGAAATACTAAAAAAATTTAGTTGAGTAAAGAATAAAGACAACTACTGCGAAACATAGACAAAACTCATATTATGTGCTTTCGGCATAAGTATTGCTTGAAACAAAAATCAATAAAAACAAAATATTTCCATAAAGACATGAAAATAAATATAAATAAAAGTATTCTACGTTAAAAAAATAAATAAACCATTACAAAACAGTTTTAAAAAAAGAACAGAAAGATAAATTATTTAAAAACATTGAAATAAATAAATAAAATCTTCCAGATATGTGTAGATATGTGTACCTTGAAATGCATCATTAAAAATGAAAGAGACAACGAATGATAAATTATGGCCGCCATATTTTTGATTAATGTTGTTTTGATCCAAACTGAGTTTTCTAGATCGATAAGCAACCTCTTAATGTTACATTTTTATACGACTGTGGCCTTTTTTTCTCTCTCTCCCTCTTTTTTTTTTTGGCGAAAATATAATATGTGTTAAAATTGTAGGCTACAAATTCTTTCAGTTGAAAGAAATTACATGACAGATAAAATGTTTTTAACACTGAACATTTTTTACACCAACATTGAAACGTTTTGTGTCATAGAAAAGAATGATTGTGCAATTGTAAGAAAAGGAAAACAAATGCAGCTCTTGGAGAGCAGTGAGGTGAAAGAATACGTTTTCGAGTTTTGTTTTAAGCTACATTGCCAATCTATATACGCTAATACAGTCGAACTCGTTTATAACGAGCCCTGATTTAACGAGAATCCGGATTTAGCGAGAAAATCAGAAAGATTTGTTTAGTAAAATGTTAAGTCAGTGCAGTGCGTCTAAAATGCAGACGCTCTATAAATAAAAAAAATCCAATCTTCAAAATCGCTCAAATGCAACATTAGCCGTTCGGTATAAGCTTTGAACTCAGGGGACACATATGGGGCAAAGAGAAGCAAAGGGATGCAAGTGAGCATTTTCAAGTTTTGAGTAAAACGCTTTTTAAGATGCGGTCCTAGGAAGGCATTTGTTCAACTTTTTTTCTAAATCATGCTGCATAGCAGCAACTACCAGGGCTACTAGTACCATCTCTTGCCCCAAGACAGAGGAGAGGTTCACCTACCATGTGTACTGGTTAACTCCAAATTTTTCATTTTGCCACTTACATCCCTTTGCGTCTCACTGCCTCAGCCTATGTTTCATGGTGGTTATAGGGTAAAAAAAAAATTATATTTTACACTTACAGTTGAACTCGGTTTATACGTACAGTAATACGTACTGTCAAACAAAAATACATGAATTTGTTCGTATTAGCCGTTATTCATAACCACCAAGAATGAGTAATGGTGAGAAAAAACGAAGAAATACTTACCTATATTTAAAAAACAATACTACGAACACACACATAGTAATCTAACTATTAGAACACGTAGAAAAAAAACAACTATTTCTCACAAATGAATGTTTTTAGCGCATATTGAAAAAGGACGATGATAATCGACAATCGCGGAATCGATTGTATTCACAAAGGAACATGAACATTTTCATCTCCGAGTAAATTGAAATGTCCACAGGGTAAAAAAATGTACAGGCTTTATTTTCTAAGTAAAATATTTCATTTTTTTTCTTCGCACACAATGGAACTTCTACTACCTAACAAAACGATGAATAATTTCTGAAAAAGAAAATACCAGAAGCATTTTAAGTAAAAAGGTCAAAACATTTTTGTTCGTTGTAGCCGAGACTTTCAATTTAATGTTCGTTTCATACATTACCTTTTCAATGTAATTAGATATCAAACCAAACTTAACGAACCAAACGTTTGTGTTAGACGTGATTTCGTGTTAAACGTGATCGTATTAAGGAGTTCCAACTGTACTTTACGAAGACTGCCAACCATGCTAAGGGGGCTTGATGACTACAACATCATGCAAAAATAATTAAAGCTGAATGAAAATATAGGAATGGTTAAACAAAATCGAAAAAGAAAAGCCTTTAAAAAACTATTTTCTTTCTATCTCACTTTTCTGAAACGAAAAATGTCACTCTGTCTAGGTCTTTAGTGAATAAAAATTTAAATTTTACTACTTAAATAAATTTGACTCCATTACGATTTTTTTCAATCCATCAGGAGAACAGCATAGAATGAGTCCCCACCTCCGAAGCCCTCAGTTCTAACACATATTTCTAATAGAATATGGTAGTTAATATAGAAGTATGGAGTGTTGGTCCTTCCACTCAGAAGCAAAATCCTCAGAAGAATCAATTTTCGCGCCAGTGATAACCATAATCTAAAAACCTTTTAAGAAAAATGTAACATTTAAGGAAATACCCCATATCAACAGTAGAGTTAACATATTCTTAAAAATTCCTAAATAAGAATTTCGAAGGCTATTATTCACTTGCTTAAACTCCCATTTAATGAAACAAAAAATTAAAAACTACATTTTAAAATCCATTTATACTCCAAGCTTCAGGGAAATTTCAGCACAACCGAAAAATTCATCATCATTACTAATTAAAAACTCATAATTCTACCAAACCCCCAGCGAAAATATTTCAAACAACAAAGGAAATGACGAAATTTTCGGAATAAAACAATGATTAATCCTCATACTACAACCCAATAAACAGGCGATCCGTAAAAAAAGATGGAAAAAAATGGCAGAGAATTTACTCTTTCCTGCAATGGCATAGAAGGCGTTATATTTTAAAACGCGTCATCAGAAGTGAAACCGACAAAGAATGATAAATGGCCTCTTCCGTTCTTTTGATTAATACTATTTAGGTCTTAGCAGGGGGTTGAAAAAATCGATTTTCGTGATGGATGCTGCTGATAACGTACCAGTGCGGATAAATTAAAAATTAAATAAAAATCAGCAGTGACATTCTTCTGCGTGAATATTGCGCCACCTAGAATTGAGGCAGTGAGAAGCAAAGGGATGTAAGTGGCAAAATTAAAAATTTGGAGATAACCAGTACAAATGGTAGGTGAACCTCTCCTCTGTCTTGGGGCAAGAGATGGTACTAGTAGCCCTGGTAGTTGCTGCTATACAGCATGATTTAGAAAAAAAAATTCAATGAAAGCCTACCTAGGAGCTAATCTTTAAACGCGTTTTACTCAAAACTAGAAAATGTCCACTTACATCCCTTTGCTTCTCACTGCCGCAATTTAAGTTGAAAGCTTTTTATTATAATTTTCTTTTTACTTAGCTAGAGAATGATTCTTGAAGCAAAAATTAATGGATAAATCCCAGGGGTGCCCACCAGAGAGGTGTCTAGCGGCGCAGGCTGCGCCATCGCAGTTTTTAGGGGGGGGATTTGATATAGTTCTGATACTGAAATGGTGTCTCTCGTTCTGGGGCGGGGGGTTCTCCATAGAATTTAAAGGGGTGCGCAATCTCCATTGGGGGGGGGGGGAATGGGGACCCTTGATAAAACTGCATGATGGCGATGAAACAGCATTACTGCTGTATGCGAAAATAATAGATTAAAAAGTGCCACGAAACATTTTTCCAAATATTCTGCAGTATTTGCATTATAAATCATAAATATATATATAAGTCTAATAGTCTTTTAATAAAAACTTAATTAAATTAGTAATTAAAAAAAATCCAAAAATTTAACGACTTTTGACTCCTACTTTTTAGACAAAACCAGCACTCAACCGTAACATACATAAACCTAAAGATTTTTTTTTTAACCACATGTGGCACCTTGAAGGATTAAATTTTAAACTATGATCTTCCAAGGAAAGCTACAGTTGAAACTTTCTAAACCAAACAATTAAAGAAGGTGAATAAACGGAAATGTAGGGGAATGTGGGGTAAAGTGAAATAGTTAAGGTGACTACGCTTTTTCAAAATGAATAATTGGAAATTTGTTTTGAAAATAACAGTATATAAAAAAAGAACATTTTATTTTATATAATAAATTTTGCTTTGAAACATTATTTTTTATTTTTGGCAGTAAAATTGTGCCTTCAAAAAAAAGGGGGGGGGGGGGAATATTCGCTTTTTCTATTCTGGGGCAAAGTGAAAAATGAAATGCTTTTCTAATGAACTATTTTCTATTCAATTATGAAAAATATTTTTGAACAAAATAATGAACAAATAAAAGGATAATTTAAAAAATGAAAAGATAATGAAACAATAAACTAATAAATAATTTATTTATTTATTAATACATGAGGAAAATAAATGAGTGAATAAAATTGTGTGTGAATGAATAAAAAAATAAGAGAAATAATGAATTAATAACCGAATTAGTAAATGAAAAAATGTAAATAAATAATAAATGAATGCGTGAGTGAACTGGTAAATGATTGAATGAGTAAACGAAATGAACTATTTCACCTGGCCCCACGTGCACTTGACCAATAGTAAAAATGTTAGAAATACATAAAGGCTAAATATTAACTAAATAAATACTGCACCGAACATTAAAAGGTCCCAATTAATACTTAAAATGTTAATAACAAGAACTTTATCAGTTTATAATATATGAAAATAATTTTTGGTTTTATCTATAAATATTACAATTGAGTAACAAATGGTTGAGTACAATTGAGTTTTCAAAATTGCTTGTATTATCATATGTTTTGAAGTTTTGATGTTCATAGGTAATTTTTTCTTGACTGGAATAGACTACATATGTTACTACATATATAAAATATTACTAGGCAAGTGGCACTATACAAGCGGAGTAAATATTTAAATATTTCACAATGCCCCAAATTCCGCTACACTGAATTAAAAATGCAGCAAAGTTTTCTTTTTAAATAATAACTCAAATTAATTTTTTAATCCATTAATTTCGTTTTGAAGTAAAAATGATATTTCAAGGTAAACTAATAGTAGAACAGTACAATTCCACAAAAATAAGCATGTCTCGAATAACTAACTGTTTAGAATGAACTCAAAAGTCCTACAAGTAGTCACTTTGTAAAGAACTCTAGCAGTTTTTGTAGCTGAAGATATGTGCGGGATAGGTTTATTAAAAATTAATCTGAAAAATCTAATCTGAAGAGATTAAAACCAAACTGCTACACATCCTTAATTAATATCCATCATCATTCAAAGGATGAAATACCTTTTACTTTTCTAAATTCAACATTTAAGTCCCGAAGTTGATATTATAAAATGAATCATGCTCTCATAAGATGTAATATAAAGATGTAAATTCTCTTTCATTTATCAAAAGCTACATTGTAAAAGCTGTAATAACAAAAGAAAACAAATTGTAAAAGTATAACTATGAATCCATCCTATCCCCCACCCCTCTCCCATAGGGAAAAAATAAACTTATAAATTAACGATTTTGCATTTAAACACTGTTCACCAGTCCAGAATAAAAAAAATTCGGAAAAAAAATGTGCTGAAAAAAAAAATCCTCCAGAAACTACGTTTTTAATTTCATTCCATGCCCTGCTGCAGATGTAATAAAATTAATTAAAATACGTTCTAGTCTGAAAGCATGACCCTAGAAAGTTATTATGAATAAAATAACTTCACCTCTTTTTTATACTCTTTCTTTGGCATCGCACCAAAACCTAGTTAAAATGGATTAAACTTTTGCTTTCCGCAAGGACTTTAAAAATGGAAGAAAAGCTAGTTGCTGAGAAACATTTAATCTCGTACATTTTATCTCATTTGGGAAATTAAATAATTTAGTACTATCATAATAAATGTTGCTTCAACTGAAGAAAAAATGAAAAGTAACAAAACAATAATATTTTTTATAGTTACATTTTTTGTTGCTGTATACGACGATTTAAAATGCTGACGAAATTTGAACGAAAAGTTGGTTTTATGTCAAAGCTATTGATGAGCGACTTCAATAGTAATTTCCATTACTCAAGACATTTTTTTCTTAATTTGTAAGATACTTTACTGAAAAGTTTACTATATATTGTAACGTTGAGAAGAATTAAAAAAAATAACTTCAGAACGTGCTTAGATATTTTCTTGAAACTTGGATGATATTGATAGATCAAAGTTCTGCAAATTTTTGAGCTATCATATATTCTTGGGTGGTTTTTTTGGTGGAAAAGCTGTTATAGACAAAAGTTTGCCTTTGCATTGGTATTATAGTTTTGTAGAAATGTATAAGAAAGTTGGAAATTAGGGTAAACTTTTCAAAATTAATGAAGTTCTTGACTGAATTTTGAAAATTTTATGACAAAAATAGAGTTACATTTACAACGAACTTTGACACATAAATTTAGGTTGGGGATTATTTTTGGCTCTGATATTCGAGGAAATCAAAAAGTATCACGACTTGTCAATGACTTTTTACAACCGATTCCCAAGTAGATCCTACATCAAAAGAATCAAAAGAAACAGAGAGAGAGAGAGACCGCTTTCATCAATTAGACATTTTCTTAATTGTTAAAAAAAAATTATTTTTATAGTAGAATTTTGTTTTTCGACACTAAAATTTTGAAGGAAATACTGTAGTTTGAGGGAGCAAAACAACAATATCTTGGGCATTGCTCCCCCTCCTCCTGGGCTAATTGAAAGTATCATGGATCTTTAAATATGAAGATGCCGCCAATGAGTAAGGAATTGATAGCATATTCTCGTAGCTTCGAATGAAAGGGGAATATTCAACTCGATTGTGTCCGCATATTGTCGGATTTATTATTATCATTTTTTTTCTTTCGGCAATTTGCGCCCAAGAAAATCATACATTTCTTGTCAATTAAAGCTTTCTTTTAGCTGATTTTCCACTTTTAGCTATCATGCCGCCCGCCTTGTCTGTGGTCACAGAAGTCTGACTGCGAATGGTTAGGCCCTGGGTTCGAATCCCGGTTCGGGCATGCACAATGTACTTTTTCTCTCCTGTCCTTGTCCTTCTTTACGTAAATGTGTTGTGCTGTGAATGGTAGCCTGCCCTATAGACGGGTCTTTTTGGCATAGCGTACAGCGGAAGTCGGACTTCACGCCAAATTGCGGCACAATTGGAAAAGTGGAGAAGCGTATCACAGATTGCCAGCCTAGTTGGCACAAAACAACAGCAACAACAGTAGCTATACACGAAAAATCACTTACGTTTGTATTATCAAAAACCGCTACTTCACAAACGAACAGCATTGAAATTATATTTCGTTACTTTGTGGGGGATGGCAGTTGGCCCCTGACCCGCAGTCATCATTTTTAGACATGACTACAGTGGTAAACAATTACTTAATTCTGCACAAGATCCATTTCGTTTCCATCTACGGCAGGTGCACGAAAAAAGAAAAAACGGGAAACTAGCAGCTTCCGTGAAGAAAACATTTCCCAAAACTTCAAACCCGCCTTTTCTCATCAACTCCCCAAAGACACGTTTCATTATTGGGGAAGGGGGGGATTGGGCTTAATTGAACCGCGGCAGAGCGCAGTGTGGGGTGAAGTAACATCCCAAGACAGAAAAGGAGAACATATTTTCCATTTAAAAAGTGCTACTACTGACCTTGGGCTTCTTTCTCGCCGCACTAACTGCAACCGTGACCGAAAAACAGGTTGCAGAAAATGCGCGGTGGGCAGGAAATTCACTTAGCGTGCCTGTGGGGGTGAGCAGTTAGGAGGGCTGCAGGAAAAATGGCAACTGCTGTTCGGCCACATAGGTCGGCTCGATTGGAGGTACCACATTTATGACTATGGCCGTTTAATGGAGACAGTAAATGTGAAGGCTGCTGAGTTTGATGTTCCGCAAGGTAGTTTGTTTTTGTTGGAATGACGGGATTTAATTGCTGTGTTCACTCGCTTTGAGAATACGAAATTCCACCTTTCAGGCTGTTTTATGAGAGCAGATGAAGTCTTGAGGAAAACGAAATGATTTTTGGGAAGTTACTCCATCTAATACGAAAAATTAAACAGAAGAAATGTTGTTCGTGGAACTTGATTTCGAAAATTCATTCATAAAAGTCATTCATTTTCCCCTCTATATTTTTACTTAGTGTCTCTGTAGTTGAGAGGTCACAAACACCTACTCTGGCAGCTGCCTGCGTGGAACATGGAGTTAGCGGTTCGACTCTCACTTTCGCTTCGAATGTAATTAATTTCTCGCGGTGAATTTCATCTTTCCGGCGTTGCTTGTGAAAGCAAGGTGCTATGTTCGCAGTTCTCTGATGTAAGTGAAGCTGGTTAACTTTTCGTATAGTTTGTATACCTTTACTTTATTTTCATAATAAAATGCCACCAAGTATATGATACAATTCTTATGCAATGAAACATTAAATAATTCTGAGGAAAAATTACATTACGAAAAAAAAAAATCTTTGCACTATTTGAAAGGGTTACTTGAGCGTTTTAGGGTTTCAAAAAAGTTATAAGACAATATTCTGCATTAATTTTAAATTTAAAGTATTTTGATTAAAATGAGGGAAAACTGATTTACCTATAAACAAAATGTCTAAAATTGAAGGGTAATTAACTTGTACTTTTGGCCGATTTTTCATTGATCTTTCCTCTTTCTTATCAACAGGGGCGCCTCGACTCTAATTTTTAAGAGGACGGAAATTCTCAATTAGCATAATAAATAATAATTTTGCCGAATAAAATACCAAATTATGTCGAATGATAATATTTTTTCTGAATGAAGCTCTAAATTTTGATCAAGAATGATTATTTTGCCGAATCGTCAGACAAAATTTGCCGAATAAGGACACTTTTGAGAGGTCACGGTGACCTCTCATCTGGGCGCTTGTTTATCAATTTAAATAGAGCAACACTCAGTGTTGCCATATTAAACCCAACTCAAACATAAAAAAATATTTAAAAAAAAAGACATTTCGCCTTTTTTCCGTGCATTGTTCAATTGAAATAATATGACCCAATTGTGAAATTTGCGTTGTGTTAGTTGTCACAAAAATGTCTCTGTTAGCGAGCACATAAAACTTCATTGAACATCCAGAAAACCGAAAACATTTTGTATACGCTCCCTCAACATTCCAAACACATTACTTCCAGGCCAGATTTTAATAGGGCAAGGGAGCGCGTTTAAAAGTTCGCATCCAAAGGGTATCTGATACAGTAGCACGCATATCGATAGAGTTCTCGACGGTTATCGATTGAATTCTCCATTGTTATCTTCTTCCCCATAAGGCAAGAAACGATTGGGGGAATCGTTTCTGTGCCTCAGTTCTCGGGGCAAACCTGAAAATGCGAGATTAGCATATGACTTATCGGAATTGCATTTTTATGCTTCTCCGACAGAATTTTAGCGATCTGATCAGCTGGATTTAGTTGACATTTTTCCCCCTTGAAGCAAATATGTGATCCTACAAACTTTTAATCATTCTGAATCGGGCAAAAAATCGAGATTTGTAGAAGCACCGTGATAATTAAATTATACTTGCATATTACAGGACTACCATGTTATTCCGAGTCTCTTCAAGCAATGTATAAAATAATAAGGGGCGCCGGGAACTAAAATTTTGGGAAGGGCGGAAATCTTCAATTTGCCGTTTGCCAAATAATAAAGTACGGGTATGAGCACATCTAATGAAAAGGGACGGTCGGGCATTTAAAAATTGAAAGATTGCCATTTTGTCACCGAATTTGCCGAATCGTCAGATAAAATTAGCCGAAAAAGGAAAATTTTTAGGAGGTCGCAGTGCAGTTACCTCCAATCGGGGCACACCCGCATTTCAAAATGTGTGCTTTATTTGATGCTGACAGTGCGCACCATAAGATATTTTCCATAAAACAAGTAGTTAAAACTCTACGTTCAACTTTAAATATTATTGGGGGAATCATTGTTCGAAAAAGAATTAATCTTTTAATCTAAAATTTAATTTTTTACCCTTGGTTTTTTTTCCCTTTAAAAAAGAAAAAAAACTTCTAATGCTATATAAGCCATAAAAAGCATTCATTGAATGAAACTTAATGCGAAAAGGCAGATTAATAAGAGTTAAAAATAAAATAATGCATTATTTGCTATTAATAATTAGCAGAACCTCGATTATCCGTAACTCTTTCAAAAGGAATCTCATTTAAACCGAAGTCGGTTTTCATACATTTTACTTTTGGTAAGTAAACGTTTAATATTTCTTATGCAAATTTTCCTCCAATTCACATCATTTCTTTTCTTTATTTTTCCCTCTCTTTTATAAATAAATATAAATTATACTTTTAACATATACCTATAATTCATTTATTTATTGCTTTTTTTTTTCAAACATATCTATCGGTAAATTTTTGGAATGCTAAATCATTCGTTTTTAAAATACTGTTTCATTCGAAAGCGATCGAATCTGAAAGTAAAATATTGTTTTATTTTATAAATATTTTCTTCACTACGTGTTTATGTTTCAAGAGAACAAAAAATAATTAACTACATTGCTAATAACACAAACAAAAATTAATAACAATAATAAAATAAAGCTTCCTGTATGATATCTTAAATTTACATAGCGTTTTCTGACTAGTGTGACATACATTAAACGCATTTGTTCATAACTATAGTAAAATAGTTAAAAATCACAACATGTAGGAGTCATTTTTTACATTGTACATGAGTACACATCTTTTAATCCAGAGTTAAAATTTGCCTCCTAGTAGGCTTTTGTAAATGCCCTCTACTGCTGCTACATGACTACTAAAAATTGAACATTATTTAACATTAATTTTTTGTATTTCTATTTTACAGCGCTTTTGGAAACCCAGTTTAAGATGAACCAAACTCATTTTTCTACAATGAAATCGTTAATTATTCAAAGGAGTTTTTATCATTATTATCTACACTTAAATGAATGCTAACGTTTTACTAATAAACACATTTTTTTTCACACTTCAAATTGAAGATAAATGATTAAAATGTTTAAAATATTATAATTTCCCTTTTTTCAAATACTAATGACTATGTAATTAAACCAATGATGAAGATAACTTTTCTTTTATTTATTTATTTTTTTATTTTATTATAGAATTAATTAATTATTATTATTATTATTATTATTTTGTGTGTGCATGAGTGATTGTGCAAGCGAATCAATTGTCAGACATGTTGTAAAAGCGGGCAGAAGTAAAAAAAAAAGGTTGTTATTAATTACAGTTGGTCATCTTCTGCCATTGTATGCACTTTTACATGATAATGAAAAAAAAAAAAAAATATTTTCGCGCAATGTATTTTATGCTTCGTAAGCTACTGAGATCGTTTCGACAGTAAATTGCTGCTAAAACAATTTTCTTGAATAAAAGGGCAGAAAAACCGAAGAAACTGATGTTAAAAATAAATAAAGGAATAAAACTAGAAACTCTTTTAAAAGAAAACTAATTTCGTTTTCTCAGATGCCTTTTTAGGAAAATAATTGGAAATAATAACTTTAAAATCAACTAATTTGTACATGAAATATAAATTAAAAGAAGGTAATATAATTAAGATACAATACGTGCTGATAAACGGAAATCATTTTATTTGAAAAACACATTCCTTTATTCATCAAATTAAAGATGAACTATTTCTTAGGTTTAAAAAATGGAACTACCGCTTTAATTTCTTCTTCATCACATCTTATAATAAATCAGAGAAACATCAATTAAGCCCCGTATCATAATGATTTGAAAATACCCATTTTATGAAAAAGAACATAAAAGCTTTTTCAAGAAAAGATTTTTGTTATATCAGCTACAACGCAAATGTGTAATATCTTCTATCAATATTTAAGCAAGCATATTATGCTTGAATTAAAAAATTACAAGAGCAAAGAAAGTACCGGTATTAAATTCACTCTATTATTTACACTGGGCTTTCATTTTACATAAGGAAACCTTTCAATTTTCCCCACGTCTCATTTTCTTCCCTACGACCATTTTCTTTCCCCCTGGCGTGTCCCATACAGGAGTTAAGGTTTGTGCGGGTTGAGTGGTTTTGCTCTGCTCTAGCTGGTTTTGTTTTCCCCCGCTGCCTCCTTTCCCCTATGAGTAGGGAAAAATTAATACATTATTCATCGCATTTGCGACGATGGTTCAGAAGTGGAAGGGAAAAAAGGAATAAAAAATGTAAGTGTTTTCGAAAATATCGTGCACACTTAGGGAGTTGAAAGTGTTAATAAATTCGTTGAGCATGCATATTTATAGCTTCTGGAGAATAGGTGAGATTTTTTGAGGCCGTCACGACTTGTTTCCGTAAGAGAGAAAAAAAAATGTGTTCAGAAAATTGGAACCTTAACTTAATTTTTCAGTAACTAAGTAAAAGTATACAATTATCTTTTGACATAAACATGGCTGAATTTTTGAAAACCGATAAGTTGTAATGACTGTTCTTTCGCTTCTTGACCGGAACAATTTGAATAATTCAAAGAAAGAAGTGTGTATTGTTTTCTTTGTAACACATACTATTTATTTTCAAATGTCGTAAGCAGTTTTTTTTTCTTTTTTTTTTTATGCACATCTTAATGTAACTACTAAGCATAGTTTTCAATATAATAAAATCAAATGTATACGATGTTTCAAAACGTATACCTGAGTGAAATTGAAGAGTAATATTGTTGATTTCAGTCTTAAAATGGGTATTCAACTAAAAACACTGTAACGTAGTTATATATTTTTAACCAAAAAAAAAAAAAAACTTTTGCCCCAAAATGACGATTGTATAGCCGTATCATCGTTTGTCTTTTGTAAATGTTTTTTGAATATGGATCTAGAATAAGTACCTTATGCTAGCTAAACAATTACTAAACTTCAAATAATTGTTTGGAAAACTGAACAATCCTCAACATTCCGAAAAAAAATCGCACATACCTAATCGCCGACTTCTAAAATCTTTAAAATTTTAGAGAAACAATCACTGTAAAAGCGATTCAGAAACGTTCCTGGAAAATATTAGGCAGCTGATGTGCCCAATTTCAGCCAGTAACATTTCTCGCAAAAACCAGGAATGTTTTCCGCTAAAACTCAGTAACCTTCTTAAAATTATCCTGAGAAATCCAGAAATCTTCCAGTTTAAAGACAGTCGTGTCTCTAGAACTTCAAAGTAATCTTAGGTAGGGATAATATAACAGCTGTTGCAGTATTGCAATCATGACCAAAGCTAAGCCAGAATTGCAATTCTTGCAAAGCTAGGTAGTCCAAAGACTTTTTCGCTCCCTTAGGGAGCTTAAACAGTCCGGAAAACCCATAATTGAAAATAAGTCGATGCGCCAAATAAATACTCTCAGTTAATCTTTAAACTGGGAGTTATAAATATTTTTTACACCAGAGAGAAGTCTGCATTTGGCAAATTGTAGCAATTCAGGAAACTTTTTGACAATGATATTTTGATATTTTCAGGAAGTGGATGAAAACCGTTGAAATCCCGAAACGTTACACGGAAATACTCAGTAACGTTTCTGAAATTTTTTAGTGATACAAAACAATTTTTATCTAAAATTATCAAAAACAATAAACTTAGACACAATGCAGACTCCCGCTTAGAGTAACTTTTACCTATTATACGAACTTCGAGTTAATTTTCGCCTTAATACTAGCCCAGCTTAAATTTGTAAATAAATTTCGCCTTATGCAATATGTATTTTTAATTTACATGTTGACAAAAGAAAAAAAAAAAAGTCGACACACATAATACTCCATAACTTTAATGCTAACGAAAATATTACGACCAAAATTCAAAATAAATATGATACATTATTTCGTCTAATATATTTACAAATTTTCAAACCTTTAGGATTCATACGGAACTTTAAACGTGTCACAAAATTTTCGGCTCTGGGTCGCAACTCACTGATATTTTCCCTGCATAAGGATTTCTTTAGGGATGACAAGTTTTAGGAAGTTTAGCACACAATCATGGCTCCTGGATCTTCTTGCTTTGTTAAACTGCGTCAACGACCCCAATCTAATTGTTTAGGGTGGGATATGTTCTAGTGGGAAAATGTCACTTGTTTTTGTTAATATGGGGATAACAATAGTCAAGAAACACCGCAAACGCATTTTGGAATATGTTGTCTTGGTCGCAAAAGTTCTTTGGAAACAAAAGATGGACATTCCAACAGGATTCTGGTGCAAGACACATTTTCCGAACTTCATTTTAGATCAAGAATGACCAACGTACACTGTAAAAAAATTCGGAAACGTTACTGAGTATTTCAGTGTAACGTGTCGGGATTTAAATGGTTTTTATCCACTTCCTGGAAAAATCAAGTATCATTGCCAAAAAGTTTCCTGAATAGCTATGAGCTGCACGAATGCACACTTCTCACTAGTGTAAAAAACATTTTTAGCTCCCAGTTTAAAGATTACCTTTGCATATTTATAAAGTGAATCGGCTTCAGGTTACTTACGGCCCGTCCGTGCTGTTTATAAGCTTCCAAAGGTAGCGAATAAGTATGGACTTAGCTGCTTTGCAAGAATTGCAGGGCGAGCATAATTCTCGATACCTGCTTCCAATTCTGGCTTAGCTTTGGCCATGTTTGCAATACGGCTTATGGAGCTTCCTTATTAATTAAGGAAGGGACCTAGCTATATCATTATACCTACCAAAGTTTATTCTAACATTCCAGAGACACGACTGTTTTCAAACGGGAAAATTTCTAAATTTTTAAGGAAATTTCCGAGATAATTTCAGGAAGGGTACTGAGTATTAGCGGGAAAAGTTCCTGGTTTTTGCAAGATATGTTACTGGCAGAAATTGGGCACATCAGCTGCCCATTATTTTCCAGGAACGTTTCTGAATCGTTATCACAGTGTATTTCCCAGATTTGAACCCGATGGATTATTCTGTTTGATCCATCGTGGAGACAAGGGTTTGTGCTAAACCTCATAAAACGTTCTCATCCCAAAATAAATCCTTATGCAAGGCATTGGATAAAATATCAGTGAGTTGCGGCCGAGAGCCGAAAATTTAGTGACACGTTTAAACCTCTGTATGATTCCTAATGGTAGCCACTTTGTAAATTTGTAAATATATTAGACGAAATAATGTATTCATATTTATTTTTAAGTTTGGTCGTAATGTTTTCATTAGCATTAAAGTTATGGTGAATTATGCGTGCCTATTTTATTTCTTATCACATTGTATTTTCCCTTTAAAAAATCGAATAGTTTATAAAATGCGTTGAAAAAAATATAAGGCTTAAAGAAGAATTCAGTTTCACAAGTTTCTATCTCAAGCAGAAGAGCCTAATAACTTAATATTTTCATGGATTTTTTTTTAATTTTTTTTTAAACTCTTTCTCTCTTCTTTTCCCCTACGAAGTACCAAAATGCAAGACAATTCTAACACGGAGATAAAATCTCGTTAACCTAAACCGTCGAATTAATCAGCTTTACTCCTGTTAATGCATTATTTTCCTGCATATTTATAAGCACCAGAGTGTATATATGTCTTAGAGGTGTGGCTTTCACAGAGAGCGTGCCGACAATCTAATATGCATGGTAAGTGGATACGCACGGTGCATGGTTAAGTTTTAGAAGGAGGAATATGATTTATTTTTACACGCCTTCAGAATCATCAAACCACAAGGTCATTTCGTGCAAAACATTTCCGACTGATAAAGTTACGTTTGCCAAGCATAAAAGAATTGTTTTGAGTGATGATTTTGTTAGTTAATTTAGAAACCTTTCAACCTGAAATTAGTTTTTAATAACTTCAAAATCATTCCCTATAATCAATCTTTGGAATAGGCTCTACAACCTAACTACTTTTTGCTGAAGATCATTTATCATACGGTTGAATCATAGCCAGTTTACTCACTACTTCAAACAAATCGTATTTATTAAAGAATAACAAAAAGTTACAAGTAATACTACACTAATGAAATATCCTCACACATATAATAGCTAATTCACAGATCGAGTAACGCTCCTGACGTCACCAACAAGGAAACTCACGCCACAGCATGATAATTTGATAATATTTTCGGGCACTATTTGACGTGCAGGGAAATATTTTATTTTGACAAGGCTGAACGGAATCCGGTAACTTCACTGTTTTACTGGTAAGACTGTCATTTTAAGAGAAGGAAGAAACGAACAAGTGGTCAACAATGAACGCTATCTACTGGAGTTTACGGTTAATCCAATGCAGTTAGGGTTAAAATTTCAGCTATCAAAATATCTTCAAACAGGCAATGGCTTCGTTTAAATGTAGAAGCAATTTTCACCTGTCATATTTTGACGTGAGATTTTCTAGTAATAATATAAAATTAGATACTATGTAATTATTTGCAATTGTCAGAGCTGGCTAATTTTATCCTGCCCTCCCCTCCCCCTTGGGAAATTTATTGCAGCGCATCTGATACCGATACCAAAAATATTAATTAAAGTACCAATAACAAAAATATTTCAAACGGAATAAAAATGTCCATAAACTTTTCAAATAAAAAGCCATTTCATTATTTTTTCTGAGAAAATGCCTTAGTTCACTCAGTTTTGATATTTACTAGCATTAACATTTCCTGGAATATGGCTCCATTAAATAGGAATCGCATGTGCTAAATACTTCACAAAAAAAAAGCCATTAATTAAGAAAAAAAATAAAGCAATTCTTTTGTTTTTTTTAAATGGCAGCAAGAGTTAGCGACCGCCCACGAAATTAACAATTTAAGTGTCATTAGGGGAAATTCATTTGGCACTTGCTTTTGCCATGAATACCAAAGTAGCCGTAGGGAATTTCCGATTAGCATTCATACTAGGGGGCCTGACACTCGTGTCCGTTTCCTTTTTCCCTTTTTTTTAAATCCCTAATGGGGGAAACTGACTGAAGGGGAAAAGATGGCGTGTGATTTATGGATGCCGCTTTATATTTTAACGCTTACCTGTCGTGTGGAAATGGATTTCGGGCTTTCCGGTAAAAGTTATCTTGGATGCATCATTAGCAAAAATATTGCTGAGAAAGTATAGGGAAAAAAATGGGGTACAGGATATTTTCTGCTATTTTATGAGAGCAAAATATTAAATGGAAAACGTTACTTTATCGTGTTTTGGACAATGGAGACGAAAAAAAAACTTTGTAGAAGGATGTGTAGTGAAGTTTCAAACTTTATTTCAGTGTGTCTCAACTACTCTACTCATAGACTAGTAAAAAAATAACGGAAAAGGGAAAATAAATAAATAAATTAGTGACATTTTTTTTTTTTTTTGCAAAAGAAAACTTTAGGTACTTACCTAATTTAAGTCTGTGGAAAATTTTTATTGCGAATTGTTTAAAATAATATTCAAACGTAAATATGGTAATTTATGTAATTATTATATATAAATTATTCAAACCTTTTAGCAATTTATTTATTTTATAGTTTATTCATCTAAAGGTTATTTTCTTAAAGTAAATAAACCTTATAATCATAAAAACGACGAAAAACTATAGTATAAAACACCATATTTATTATTTTCACAATTTAAATAAAATCATTTTTCAACACAACAGGTAAATATATCTGAGGAGCAGTAATTTTTTTTCTCCCAGGAGAAGTCAACTCAACCGGACCAGATAAAATATTGTGATGTAATGTAGTGAAGTTTGACTATCTTTATTGCTTCTTTCTTTCTTTTTCTAACAGTTAAAAATAATCTCTTAACATAATACCAATGGTAAAATTTGGGGGTTTTGCTTTTGCTATAGATAAAATACTATGCCAAGAGGCAAAATCAGAGACCCAACAAATTAATTTTAAGGGGCGCAGGAGGAACATACGTTTAAATACACACACACGACACCCAATGTATTAATATTGCATTAATACATATTTTACTTATGTGGCATTTTAAATATCCATATTTCTGTAATGATTAAAATAATCACGTTGCAATATAGTAATTAATAAATATGCTTTAGTGCATAAAAGCCATTTTATATAAAATTTGCTATTTTTGTAACCCATCAAATAAATATAGGAAAGCATTTGTGGTATAGGATTATTTAAAAAATTGAAGGGAGGTCAAATAATGTCCTTACGAAAATAATGAGATCAGCTCTGGAAACCATTAAATATAAATTAAAGTCATGAAAAGAACAAGACATTTCACAATTTATGTAAAAATCGGTCAGCAAATTTTGGTAAGAGAATATACAATTCTGCGAAACTCTTATGAAACAAGGTTGCGCAGGGGGTAAGGGGAGGGATAAATAAATCTCACTTTTAAGTTTCGAAGTAATAAAAAGAAAAACAATGTTTGACTCTTTGGATATTTTCCGGTTAGACCCCTTCATCCATCCTCCTTTCTCTCTCTTTGTTTTTTAAAGTTTACATTTGAGAAAATCAGTGTTTAATAAAATAAATAAATCAAAATATTAACGACAAACATAAGCGTTTAAATAATGTGATCATGTAACACATAATATGTGTTCACTTTTTTACATCGATTATGCGTGGAATTGGGTGGCACAAGGGCCGCAGATAATAAAAATTGCGGATAACCGCAAAAGAGCTAATAAGAGAGTAGAAACAAGGTAAAAACTTGTCCTTCCTCAAAAACTTAGTTGTTTGATGCATAATGCTTTCTTCAAACAGAAAAAATATGTATAGTGCAGTAAAAATGTTTTGTATTTTTGCACAACAGAGCTTAATATCAATAAGGAACAAGTGTGTGCACAATGAGGAAAGTACAATGTTTAAATAAACAAATAAAACAAAAACAACTGAGCGTAAATTTACAATTTTTCGACAAAAAAACAGCCATTGGTATTTGCTTTTTACTGCGAAAATACATATTACTGACTGTGGATCGACTAGCGGATAATCGAGAGTTACTGTAAAAGCACTTTTTTTCGCGAGTCGTAATTTTCGCGAAGAAAAAATATAACGGTCATTTCGAGAGATTAAAATTTCGCGCAGATTAATTAGATGAACGAAACCAAAAGTTGAAAATTCCACACCGAAAAAAATATTTCACGAGTCATAGGTTTTTGCGATAACTATGGGCTCGCGAAAATAAGTACTTTTATCGTAACAAGATTGCTTTTGTGCCGCCTGTCTCGTCTAGTGGTCAGAAAAGTCTGACTGCGAAAGGAAGGTCCGGGTTCGAATCTCGGCTCGGGCATGGACGTGCTTTCTCTCTCCTGTCCTTGTCCTTTCTTTGTGTGAATGTGTTGTTATGCTGTGATTGGTTGCCTACCCTCTAAACGGGTCCTTATGGCATGCGTGTACTGTAGAAGTCGGACTTCACACCAAATTACGCAGGGATCTGGCCAGAGGATATTTGGGTCCGTTAACGGACCCTTCACAAAAATCCGATCAACCAAAACGGACCTTTCACAAAATCCCGACCAAACAAAACGGACCTTTCACAAAATCCGGATCAAACAAAACGGACCCTTCACAAAATTCTGATAAACAAGATCGGATCTGTCACAAATTGTTTATTGAAAGAGCAAATCTGAAAGCAAAATAACGCATATTTCTGTGTATAAACCGATAATTTTTGGAACCTTTTTTTAAGTCAAATTAGAGGGATCAGCTTATACAAAATCGGCTAATTTTGAAAAAAAAAAAAAAAAAATCGGCACTCTTGCGATTCTCCTGCAAGCGATAAATAATTGCTACTGCCAAATAAATATCATGGTTGTTTTGTAGTAAGTTACAGGCCCTAAAGCTCCGGATGGAATAACTGAGCTGGCGGTGTAGTTTATAATAGTTGTTTGTTTTATCACAGCTAATTAGCAGCGGTGTTGTAAACTTTTCTGAAAAGGCATTGGTAAGCATTTTTCTCCGCTCATGATTTAACAAACAATAATAATATGTATCTGCGAAATGAACTTAGAACTGCAAAGGGATAGTAAGGGTGAGGAAAAAATATGATCGCTTCAGATAGGGTTACCAAATTCAAAATTATCACCACTTCGCGTTTGGCGTTGAACCTTTATAATGACTTGATTAGAAAATATTCTCATCATTTTGCCAGCTTGTCAATAGTTGAGTTTTTACGGTGCGGTGCGATGTTTAATTGTTATTTTGGGAGAAAATTATATGGGTTTTGATTTTTCGATGCTAACAAGGATGATTAACTTTAAATAAACTCTTTTAATTACCGGTTTTTTTTTCTTTAGATGTCTACATTTTGAAATATGCAATCTTTTAACATCCGATATGAGAATCATATTTTGTTCTTTTTTCAAGCTAACTTCGCTTTATTAGGAGTCAAATAAATGAAAAGTCTCTTTATTTCTGTTAGAACTCTCATTTCAAGTTTTTTAAAGCAAAATTCCATTTTCTGTTATGAGTCAATAATGAAAATGCTGAGATGGTTTGTTTTATTTTATTTTTTGGGTCAACTGTGTCCACAGATATTAATGAAATGGTTATCATAGGACTCTAAAATGCAATTTTAAAATAATTTTATCAAAAATATTTCTTTTACAAGCCGTTTTTATACTTTTGATGCCTTCACTTTGAGAATTGCGATCTCTTTGCATCCGATATGGGATTCCGATTTTTCGAATTTTTGATGATTATTACGCTTTTTTAAGAGGTAAACAATTGAAATATCTTTTTATTTTTGTTAAAATCAGGGAATTTATAAGTTTTAAACGAAATTCTGTGCTTTTTAACAGTGTCTTGGGTCAAAAAGTTGAATGCAGAACCCTATTCTGTATTTTATTTCATTTATTTATATTTTTGTTACAATTATTTTAAATACTATACAGAAATATATCTAGTATAATTTAACATAATGTAGAATGTTAGATAAATATTGATACCTGAAAGAGCGATGACCCCCCCCCCCCCCCCCGCCAAATGTCAGAAAAGAATCCAGTATGATTTTCTCGACATACAAGAGGAAAACACTCAACTTTAAGTTTAATTGATGCAGTTTTGTGCCATCTCTAAGTTCTAAAATTTCGTTTGAACAAAAAAAAATTTACTTTTTTTTCTTATTTATTTATTTATTTATTTTTATTTATTTATTTTTTTTTTTTTTTTTTTGCGAAATTTTTTTTGATTTTTTCACAAAATTAATTCATTTTTCACAAAATTATTTGATTTTTCACAAAAAACGGACCCTGTGAAAAATCCTGGACAGACCCCTGTTACGGTACAGTTGGAAAAGTGAAGCAGCGCAACCCAAATTGAAAGCCTAGCTGGCACACAACAACAACAACAAGATTGCTTTTAAAATCAACAAAATTCTATTCAAGATGGCGGTAGTGACATTGAAAATTTGCGTTGTGTATATGACAAGCCACCAAATAAAAGACGGTCAGTTTCTATTCTACTCAAACAACCACTTGCTTTTTATAAAATTAATCTCTTGGTTTCATTTCGGGTAATCGTAACCAATCGTAGAACGCTCAATTAATCAAACCCTTAAAATCGATTATTTCACAAATCGATCTCTGCAGCTACTATAGATCAACAAGCACTTACGAAATTATGACATAACAGCTTTTTTTTCCTCCCCTTCTTACAAATACAGATGTAACAGCTGCTAATATTTTTTTTTAATAACAAAAAAATAGCTACTGTATATAACTTGATAATCAATGTGAAAAATCTTCTTCACATCACCTACAATCGTTTCACGATTACTGAAAGTAGTAATTTCGGCGATTCAGACATAAAGCTGCATTTTATTGCACCTGGCTTCAATAATTGGTTGGAAGATACAGTTACAGTTAAGCCTCGAGCGCTGCCAGACGATCATTAACTTATCTAGTGAAAGAAGCAAAAAAGTTTGAAAGTGATTACGCCATTAAAAGGAATAAATTTTTTCGGGGGGGGGGGGACTTTTTATAGGCGGATTAATATTTTGATAGCTGGAAATGAGAAAAAGATACACTTGACATAAAAAAAGTTGTAAACTTTTCTTTTGAAGTAATAGCGACTTGATTCAACACGAATAAAAAAAAAAAACATTTATGAACGGAATTAGCATCGCTGAAGCATTACAACATTTCAAACAAAGGATAAGTTAGTATCCTTTCGGATATAAGCCGGAGCTGTAAAATATTTCCTCTTAATAAAGCAGTAATATAAAATTCAAATTAAAATGACTATAATATTCCATTTTATGTCACTTGCATAACTTAAATTCATGTACAAAGAAAGAAATGTATAAAAATTTGCATATGTTTTATCGTGCTGAAAAGAACATATTTCATAATGTATCGTTAGATATTTCGCATTCATGCAATCCATGATCCAACTTCCACACGATGTGTTGCAAATGCTTATTTATAATGCATTTTTAACAGTGGGAAAATGCTAATTTACATTGCATATTAAATTGCCACAGTTACAATACAACTTCACTGTAAAATCTCGATGTATAATCTTATTGGTAAAAATATTAATCTAACATTTTCTCGCATATTTAATTCTAAATCTGCAAATCATACTTACAGTATTCTGACGTTCATTAAAAACAGTAAATAATTTTTCATGTTATACTTTAAAGTTAATGTTAAACTAATACTGAAAAGCATCTTTTCAGCATTAAACAAACGCATTTTTTATTATTATATTTCCCATTTCATTTTGACTAATTTAGAAGTATTCTTCTAAAACAGTTTGAAAATAACAAACATTAACGGGCAGTTTAATTAATTTCAAGAACCTAGTCATTCAAATTAACAGAACATTGTTTCTTAAAAAATAATTATAAACGAACGTTCTTAAATTTACATTGTAAGATCAATACTGTAAATACTGTATGCAATTTAGAATGAATGCCACAGCATACAAAATGTTCAAGAAGCGTTTTTGATGTCATACTAAATAAAAAAGTGACCAAAAAAAAAGCAAACTAACAGAAAGAGAGAAAAAATGAAACTATGCGCCACGTTAAACCAATGACGACTCATACCAAACTAAATCAACTCTTAAGCTTAATCGTACGATTGGTAACCCCTAAGAAGAGCGAGAATAAGGTACTAAAATATAGCGGACGCTTCCAAAAAAATCATGCGCCAAAAGTAAATGATTAAAAAATTTATATTTCCTTTTATCATTTTTGATGTTCCAGTTATATTTTATTCTGTTAGTAACACAATTGTACTTGTACATGGCGCTTTAACGTAATAGAAAACATACAAATGAAAAAGAAAAATATTCCAAGCAAGATTTGAAAAGAATATTGAATGAGCACTGCCAGACAAAATTCTTTTCATTTTTTCCCTCTAAGAATACTGGCAATAAAATTTTTGATTTCAGCAAGGTACAACGTGAGAAAAACTCCTCCGCTTGGGACAAATAAAAGCTGAGGAAAAAGGGAAAGCAAATGCCACGCACGACACGAAGGTTAAAAAGCCCAAATTTGCAGGACAAACACTTCAAAAACCACACCATTTAGAGATGAAAAGAGCGCCATCTGGTGCTCAATTCTCTGCTGGCAAACAACACAGCTTGACCTTACGGCAGCTGCTTCCTCAATTCAACCCCCTTTTCTGATTCGGAAAAGGGGGACCGAATGGAAGAGGGAAGAAGAACACGTTCGAAAAGCCCCCTCTACTACCTGTCAGTTTCGCTCAAAACAAGATCGAAATGTCCGCAGGGTTGCTCCATTGTTAATAACCAGGAGTAGCCTTTTGTCCAGCATAATAGAATCCTGTAATCATAAAGCTTATTATTCAGGACTTTAGTACTTGTTGGAGAGGGGTTGCGCGAAAATGATGAGATGCTGCAAGAGGGCGGGGGGGGGGGGGACAGGATATCATTATCAGCGTAATCAATGTAATCTTCGACCATCTTTGGAAGGAGTTCAGGGGTAATCGTGAGTGAGCCCAGGGTAGTGGAAGTAGCATTCCCTTGAAAATTATGGAGGATAATGAGTTCTTCCTAAAGATTTACAGATAACAGGTTTCTCAAGTTGAGATATCAACCGGAAATTGAGTGCTTTCATATCTTCAAATTATCAAATATCAGAGTTCTTTTAAAAATTCTATTCAGTGTTATTGGAATCAATCCGCATTTTCTTACGACTGAAGGTCAAAGTTTGGCCCTGGCCCTGGCAATTTTTACATTTTTATGAAACAGAAGTCAGGAGAAAAAATCTCTTCTTGAAAATATTTTTTGTTTTGCATTAAAAAATAAACAGATAAAAAATAAATTTTGCATTCTAAGCAAATCAAGACACAAATAATGACTTTTTTTTAAAACTCTAATGTAAGAAACACGTCTGGAAACATTAAAGACTATCAGGGAAAACGATCCCTGTTCTAAAATGGGCTTAGTTGAGACCTTTCTTTACTCAAAAGAAAAAAAAATCACCACATTTTGTTTTTCATCTAATCATTTGCAAGTTATAAAATGATGTAATTTTTAATTTTTGTAATACAATTTCCTTGCATTAAAGAAGGCATTCCTCTCCCGGACAGAAAGAAGTATTTTCGTAATAGGACAAAAATTTTCTTCCGAAATTTCCAGATCTTTCATTTTTTCCCCCTTTATTGCCCCCCCCCCCCTCCCCTCCTCCACTACGAAAAATGATCATTAACTCGCCACTAGAATGTGTCCTGAGGAAATATTCAGGTGAAGATCTGTTGCAAAAATTTTTGATAGAATCACCGTCTAAATCGCAAAGGTTTTATCGTGCTCGTATTTAGGCGTCTCATTTCATCACACATTATTTTAGAGCGGTTCAGTTAGAAAGGCAGTCAGCAATAGCGCTGAAGTTGCTTCTGATTATAAATTTAACGAACAGAACCTCGAGTTAATGACCAATCAAGACGATCATATTCATGAATTCATTTGCTAACAAATTACTCTTCTAGTTTAATATTGTCATAAGCACAATTTATTAATTTTTGACCTAATGGCGGTACTGCAGTTCTCACATGTTGGACTTTGAAACAAAATACATCCACAAATGATTAGTTTAATATCTATGCATAATTATTAAGTTTTGTTACATTTTATTTAAAGTCCACCATGTTAGCAGTACAATGAAAGACCCTCAGCAGTGATTAAGTTTAATATATATGCCGCTCATTTGGAAGAAGAGTGCCACAATACGAAGAAATGAAATTTTACAGGAGATGCGTTTGAAGTTGAACTCTTCAGGCAATTTGCATTAAGAAAAGTTTGCTGTGCTCTTCATATAATTCCGTAATAAAAAACTAAAAATTTGCCTTTGTGACGTTATTGAATTGGATGTGTAGAGTATATATGAAAAAAAGCGTATGAAAGTAGAATTCAATTATTTATTTTTGTCTTCATGCAATACAGATCTTTTTTATTTATTACTTTTTTTTTTCTTATTTATTATCACAGTTTATTTTTATTTATTATTTCCACGCAAAAATGTTTTATTTGGAAATACGATTTCGAACAATTTCAACACCATTTTAAACAATTTTGTTTGAAAATATATTTTTCATACCCATTTATACATAGCACATAAAA
Source organism: Uloborus diversus (assembly GCF_026930045.1). Classification (NCBI taxonomy): domain Eukaryota; kingdom Metazoa; phylum Arthropoda; class Arachnida; order Araneae; family Uloboridae; genus Uloborus; species Uloborus diversus. Next base: position 57,964,322 of record NC_072738.1, read on the forward strand.
TTTTTACGATAATATATATTCAAAGCAAGACCTTTTTTATTTTTCAGTCTTTCACATTTTTTAAATTTATTATTTTATTTTATTGAAATCAGTGTAAGGTAGCTTTTCAGAGAGAATTGAAAATTGCTAAAACTTTATCTTTAATCGTAGAAGCAGGGAACATTCTAAAAATCGATTGCAAAACTGCGAGGACGCTAGAAATACCTCGGCAGCGAGCAGAATCATGGAGATTGAAATTTAAAGAGAGGGAAGGGGTGGTGGGAAGAACAGAAAACGAAAAAGTAGATAAGAGAAAGATCGCCGAGAGGGAAAATTTCTTTCGATTTCTTGAACGTTTGCAATCGTAGCCTGTGAAAGAATTTCAAACGTATTATAAATACAAAACCTTATACGAAAGGTTCAAAAAAAAAAAAAAAATATGTGAATTAGAAAATTTTTCTATTAAAACTCTTCTGTGGCAGTTAAAAGCAATAAAATGTTCAACATGTTTCACAACAAAAATGCACCAAAATCGCTATTCTACAGATGAAAAAAATTGCCAGAGTCTAAATGTTTCAAGGTTACAAATCCCACAACGATTTTACGACGATCGACTAGGTGTAGTATGGAAAAACATATTAAGGCTCAAATTGCATCAAAAATTGGTACTGGTGCCAAATTATCGATATTCTATAGCAGGATTGTTTGGTTTAAAACAATCCTGCTTTTTTTTTTTTTTTTTTTTTGTAAAACTTCATAGTTTTCCCCACAAATGGTGTCATACATTTTACACATTATTGCAAAGGGTAAAATCCAATTAATGCAAATAAACTATTAGCAAAGTTTTATAGATAAATTATAATTATATTAATATAATTAATTTAATAAATATTTAAGGTACTGCAAGGTTACTAAATAGTATTCCGTTTCTTTTTTTAAATTAATGCAGTTTTCTTATGGTACCTAAATATACAAGGCAGACCAGCTAAGTTTATCTAAAATTGCATGAGGAAAATATCTAAGTCTCTCTTTTTTTATTTATTCAATTATCATTATTTTTCAACCTTTTGGATTTCAAAATAATCCAAAAAACATATTTTGCAATGAGGTTGTTTCCTTTAGTCAAAAGCAGTACTTTTAGCCACTGAAATTGATAGAATAAGCAAAAACAAATAATATGGACCCAGAAAATTTCTTTCATTTTCCCAACAGTTATTTTTTAATTAATTTTTTAAACTGTTCGATCTTTCAAGCTAGGCGTAGTCTTGATGACGTCAGAAATGGTGCTCTATTGCGCATCTTTCTATCGCGTTTCCACGTTATGATATTCAAGAAACGAATTAAAATTGCGCTCTACGCTTGCTATCAACCATATCGTTGCCAACACACATGATTAAAGGTACGAATTAAATATTTTGCTCTGGGAATGGCAACACTGAATGCCATTTCATCATTTGGGATGTCATCGCCAAGAAATGTAAACAATGAAAGCGCACCGATTTAAGTATTCTTTTAAAAATATTAAACTTTAACAAATTATTTAAAAATAGTTAGATCCTATGTTTTTAAGCAAGTTCTTTCAGAAAAAAATACTTTTAAAATTTTGGAAACGACCCCATTGAAAACAAGGGATTTTCCTCGCTCCATGTTATTTCATTATTACTATTATTTATTTTATTTTATTTCATTTATTTATTTTATTTTTATTTATTTATTTCTTTTATTTTATTTTATCTTTTTTTTTTTAATTACATTCTATCAACTTCAGAGACATGGAAACAACCCCATTCATATCTGTAATGTTTATAAACGAAAGAGAGAAAACATTTTTAAAAACATAATAATTCATCCAAAAAAGCTTCAAATTCTAAATACAGAGTATAAAACGTAAACATTCAATTGAACGCTTAAGCGTTGTATATAATGCAGGACATTTTTAGGCCAAGTATGAAAGATGAAATCGTTATTCTTTCCCTAAGCATTGCGTCTGATACGTAGGCATTCTATGGAACGAAAAATGCTAAGTATGGAAAAAAGTCCTCATTGGTAAGGTTATTACATGAATGATAAACATTCGTCAAAAGTACAAATGTTTTTTTTTTTTTTTTGAAAACATAGATTGTTATCAAATATTCAAAATACGAGAAGAAAAATGAAAGAGTGCAAAACAATATTTATGCGTTTTTGATTAAGGTTAGCAAACTTTTCATGTAAGAAATTGAAAGTAACGCTCTTGTCACATCGCAGGCTTAAATGACATTTCAGATAACATTTCATTACATTTTTACTTAATCTGAGATATATTTCTTACTTTGCCGATTTCTCATTCGGCGTTCTAGAATACTTAGTGAATAGCAAATACGAAGTGTTTCACATAGAATGCCTACGCAAGGCCTGCTGTAGAATACCGGGGATTTCAAACTTTCCTACCTCCCTTCCTAGTGGCAGGACAGCCCTGGGTGAGCCCTGACCTTCTCAGCAATTTTCTTCCAGGCCTGGGCTTGCCAATACTTTTGGCCATGGCTTGCAAATTTTTCTTTTATGGTAGAAAAATCCTTATCAAGGCAATCAACCCATCTGAGGTTAGGTCGACCCCTTGTTCTAACTCCTGTAGGTTTAGGCAAAATATGTTGTTTGTTGCTCGTTCTTTATTTAATCTTATAACGGGACCAGCCTTTTTGAACCTTTGAATTTTTATGAATTTGACCAAATCTGGTTCTTTAAAAGCATGATACAGCTCTACATTAGAGCGCCTGTGTCCAAAGTACCATCACCTTCCTTTCCTCCAAAGATGACCCTTAAAATGCGGCGTTCAAAGACATCAGGGGCATTTTCATTGTTTTGTGTCAATGTTTAGGTTTCTGAGGAGTATGTGAGTAGAGGTCTGATAAGAGATTTATAGATTAAAAGTTTAGTTTTCCTTTTGAGTAAATTTGATTTTAAGTACTTTTTCAATCCGTAGAAGCATTTAATGACAGCACCAATTCTCCTTTGTGTTTCAGAGGTAATGTTGTTGTTAATGTTGACTTCAGAGCCCAGATGGATAAAACGATTCCAAAATTTGCCGTATAACATAAACACCGAATTCACTTCGAACTTAAATCAAATTGTCTCCTTCTTTTGCTCCAAAAACTAAATTGCTAAATTGCATCACGTAAAATGAATTCATGTCATAGAGTTTTTCTAGCATTCCCTCCTCCAGTTGGAAACAACTGAAATTCAGAATTAACTTTATCAATGAAGATGCAAGAATGAAAAAAACCGCTCTGTGACTACAGAGTGTCACTTCCCAGTCCTGTTGCCATTCACCAAGGATAAATAGCCATACTTACACTCCCTTCATCCCTTTCATAAACTGCGTTTCCCCCCCTCGCCACCAGATGCCGCTCCTTCTGTGCCGTCTCCCTCAGCAACTTGCACGCGCGTCGGGAAAAATTCCTCTCATTGTGACGGACAGACAAACGAAAAGGGGGGTGTCAGGTGGAGGGGGCATTGTTGGCAAAGGTTACCAGCTGTTGTTGGAAGAAGACGGGATGAGAGAGGGGAGATCCATGGAAAAGTCTCTCTCTCCCATTCCGATTTCAAACGAGATAAGTAAGGTAATGAAAAGAACTTGCGGTATCCCTCTCACAATTTATATGGGGGAATTATTCGGTGAGGTTACATCGGCAAGAATGGAATCGAATTTCAAATTTCATTTCCGTGAATTGTTTGCACAAATCAAAATTTATTTTTTGAAAAACTTCATTTTTAAACTCAGCACAATCAAAGTAGCATCAAAGCATCGAAGATCATATTTCTCTCGTTTGGAGGTAGCATCTTCCATTCCTTTAATTCTTCAAAAGGCAGCATGGTTAAAGATATTGCAACACACTCAAATCTCGTAATAGTGAGCCTCGATGAACAACATAAAATATCCACTACAAACGAGTTTTCTCGGTAAAATAGTTTCTGTTGTATCAAACTATGTACTTAAAATATTTTTAGACGAAAACACAACAAATGAATATAAGAGTTTTTTAACAGTGAATTCAAAAAAAAAAAAAAAGAACGATTCAAGACTAGATTGAAAAATTTACTGGGGTCAAAATTCCAAGAATACATAATACAGGAAAATAATCACTAAAAAATACTTTTTTTTTTTTCTTTAAGGATAAATTTGTTTTAGTTTTAACCTATCATGGAGAGTTACTTAACTAGCCTGCATTTATTTTAGACGCGCTATTCATTTTTTTCTCCTTAACAGAATTTGATCAAAAACTTCTTTGAATGAGTAAATAATATGTTATTGAAAAATCATATTTTCAGAAAATATAACGTAAAAAAGTGCTAAAACAAACTAACAACTGTCATATCCGATAAAAAAATAACTATATCCCTCATCCAACTAAATAATGATATTTTTATTTACGCGTACCTCAAGCATAATTTTTAATTTAATATTGCATTTAACCTAAAATCAATCTTTTTGACGTAGAGCTATAGCTATTCCGGGAATACTTTTATTAAAATTGATATTTTGCAACCTTAACTTCAATTTCAATGAACGGCAGCATTGTAAATAAAATATCATTAAAAGGATCTTTTTATCCAACATTATTTCTCCCCGTGAGTAATTTAGGTGAAAACAACAATACTTTAGCAAATCATTGCAAGAAAACGTTGCCATTCAACTAGACTAAAAATAATCCGAAAACCGAATCTAACTTTGCTCTTTATAATCTCGTTCAGTAAAACACAATTTCTAGTTCTTTAACTTGAATTTTAGAAACGAAATATATATCCAGATAAAAAAAGAGGTTTTTCCTCATGAAAAGTTTTTTCCTTAAAATAGTTAAAGTGCACTTTAAATGGACTCTCATTCGTGACCTGCGTCAAAAGAAATAAAATTCAATTCCAGCAGCAGGACTCGATTACTTCAACTCTACTTATTCGACCGCATTTGTTACGAGAAAGAGTACAATTGGACAATATTGTGACGCGAAATTACGAAGCAGAGTTTTCTTTGGTTGAGGTGGTGTGCAATTTTGTTGAAGGGGGGAAAAGAGAGGGAATCATTAGCAGACGATCCGTAAGTCTCCGAGAGCGGGGAACGATCATCATTAATTTACAAAAGCGCGGCATCGCGTTCTGTGCGGGAAAGGTTAAATGTTTTCGAAACGTTTAAGTATAAACGCAAGGAATTTCTCATAAAGAGGGTTAATAGAAAGTAAAAGGTAGTGTTTTATAGGCAAGATAGGGATATTAGTTGAGGAAAACAAAATGATATTCTCATTGTGAAATGAATGATTTTCTGTAATGGTACCATAAATAGCTGCGGTAAAAGGTTGCTGATTGCGCTCACTATTGGAAATACATTATTGTTAGAAAATAAAAGCATTCTTTAAACTACTAATTATTATAAGAACACTACTTTGCACTGAACAATTACAGAAAATTAAGAGTAATTGTTTATTAGATGAAACATTTCGCGTTCACTTAGAATGGCATACTGCAAATACGCTGCGGAAAGAATACACTTGAAGAATACATATTTAGTACAATGTCTTATAAATTCCAAAAAAAAAAAATCAATATTTTTTGCAATATTCATTACGTTAACTTCGCCATACAATTTACAATACATTTTTATTTGCTTAGTAGTAATATTTTAAGTACTTTTTCCTTCCTATTTTAACAATTTATTAAGTATTTAGTATGAAAAAAAATGTTGTTACAGATATACCAATCTCATAAAAAACAACTGTAAAGTAAATTTTGGCATCTTCGGTTTTGTCCACATTTCTCATTGTAACTTAACAATTCTAACTCACAGATGTTTACAATCTCTGTTTTCAGTTGGTTATTTGTTGTTGATTTTTCTCAATATTGTAGGAGTAGCTGCTCATAACACAGCAAAGTCCATTTTTGTTTTGAAAATATAGCAGGACGAGCAGCAGATCTTCTGTTGACTGCTAAAGAGATTCAAGTCCAGTTTAACTGAGTTCCGCCCTCGAACATCATTAATATATATATATGTGTGTGTGTGTGTGTGTGTGTGTGTGTGTGTGTGTGTGTGTGTGTGTGTGTGTGTGTGTGTGTGTGTGTGTGCTACACCTGGCTGCATTAACTATTTTTTGATTAAAAAAGAAAAAGAACATGTTCTAATGCTGCTCTGATCTCTTCAATTATTGTCCCGTGATTAAATAGTTTTTTTATTTCGCGTCTAAAGACAATTCAAAAATACTTCACACATTAGATTTTGAAGATTTCATTTATAAATTTTAATTATTTCTTCTTTACTAATGAACTATTTCGATCATATTCGCGTTGTATCGTGATAAATGATTGCACAAACTAAATTTTAAGAAACTAGCTTTTGATGTCGTTGTACAGTGTGACTGTCGAACATTTTAAGTACTCATTAAAGCCCAAAAAATGCTACGTCAATAAAAAAAATAATGCGTCAGTTTTAATTTTCAAGCGATATATTTATGACAGTTCAGTACACAAAACTTCTTATTTCTAAGATTTTATCATCAAAAAGATACAAATTTTCTCTCTCGTTTTTTCTGATTTTATGGAATGTACCAGCGGCTTATTGCTCAAATCTTTCGATTTCAAAAAGTTGATTTGAAAAAATAAATAAAAAATTTTTAAAATGAAAATTAAAAAAAAAGATGCAGCCTTAAAAAGTTAGATTTTCAGGGGAAATAATTGATTTCTTTTCTTTGTGAAATATCTCAAATATCTCTAGTCTCATCTGACGAACAATAAACTGCAAGTAAAACAAACAGTTATTCATTTTTTAACAAATACATCAGCCTTGAAAAGTGCAAATCATTTTCATTATGAACTCATACTTCGAGCATTTTCACAAATTTACAGTTCAGATTTGAAATGAAAATATAAACAGTACAGCACTAGCGCAGTCAGAAATTCCTTCTGGAGGTGTTTTTTGATCAAAAATACTTTCTGGAGGTTTTTTTTTTTTTTTTTTTTTTTTTTTTTTGATCAAAAATACTTTCTAGAGGGTTTTTTTTTTTTTTTTTTGAAAATACCTTCTGGAGAGGGTTTTTCGATCAAAAATACCTTCTGAAAGGGTTTTTTGATCGAAACAGCCATTTCAAATGCATAAACTACTGTATTAAAATTTTTTACTTAGGTTAAAACCAATGCCTCTGGGCTGGGGGGGGGGGGCTGACCCCGCCCTCCTCGCTGCGCTAATGCAGTACAATGAAAGTAAAAATTCAACTTTTATTACCGTCAAAGATCTTCATATTACAATGCTTTAGATTAAATATAACCCAGGAAATGCTGTGAACAACCCGGTTCTAAACAAAATTAAAGTAACGTAGCAACGGAGAAAATAAACATTAGATGACATCTAAATTAGAAAATGCGCAATCACGAACTCAGATTGCGTGCTGGAATTAAAATGAATTCAATGCTAACGGAATCAAAACCAACTTGTCCTGCACATTTGAAATAGATTTTAACAATAAAGGCGTCTGTGCTACATAAAACGGGAATATTTTTAACATTTGGAAACGCCAACACTCGTTCGAAACCCACGTCAATCACAAGTGAGAGAAAAGCGGTTTATTATTTGAAAAATCAACGCCAAACGGCTATGTTCCACAGCCAGATAATAGGCGACAGATAGCGTTGGGTGAAAACTCGTACGCGAACAAAGCGATGGAAAACGTTATCGTCAGATTTGTGTCGTAACGCAAAGAGCGGACTCATTAGTGGCGAACGCTTTAGGTAATTGAGGCTGCGTGATAGCTTTGTTTACGCGAAAGAAGAGCGCATCGAGCAGTCAGTTTAATATCGTCTGCAAGCTGCAAGCCGAATCTGGAAACAAAGATTTTGATGATAGACGTAAGGCTTTCAAAATATTGGTTTCGAAGATGTGATCAAATCGATAACTTTTAACGACCACATTTTTTTTTTTTTATAAAGCAGTGTATTTAATTATTTATTTATTTCTGACTTTTCTTTACTCTGCACCCTCTCCCGCAAACAGTAGATCAGTTACACCCATGATCAGGGTTTAATTTCTTGCAAAGAAGTGCAGGAGCTATATAATCGTCGGAAACTTCCACAAAACTCCGTCTGATATGTAGAAATGCACATAAAATTGGAAAGAAATATAAGAGTTTAGCACCATTCAGCTCCTAACGCAAATTAAGCCTAGCTTGCGATGACACAAATCTATGAAATAGTACATAAATATATGAATAAAATTGTGCGAATCATTTATTTTTTAAAAAGTGTTGAAAATAACAAAAGCCGTTTCAACCCCATTTCTATAGGAGGTTACTTGATAATGTTTTACAAATATTTTAAAACTTCCCCGCATTAATAGTACATCATAATGAGAAATATTTGTGCATTGTTAAAAACGACTTAATGAAATAAAAAATTAAAACCAATACACTAAACTTGTAAATAAAGGAACAGAAATTTTAAATTAATAGCCTCACTCACTACTCATAATATAAAACAAATGCTTCACTTTCAGCTCTTACAGCATTATTTTCAGAAAAAAAAATCACCGTAGTTAATTGTTTTTGAAAATATTTTAAGAAAAATATAAGTAGAATAAAAAATAAATTCTGAATGCATTGTGCGAGGAGTTATTTCGTTAAGCTGGGAACTTTATTATTACGTCTATGGAGAAATGTTTAGCTTCAGAAGGGTTATTCTTATAACGAGGCATTCTTTTATCCGATATCCGATTAAGTGGGTCAGAAAATAATTTGTGTTTTATCTACTTTACTACAACTTTTGTCTTTACAAATTACACTACAAATACAAAACTGTTGCGTTTCAGATTCTTCTTTTCGTCTATGCCCATAGAACCTCTACAAAACAGCTATGGTTTGAGAACTACAGATGCTGATGCGACTGACTTACTGTAGCAGAAATTTTATGTAGAACTTGGAATTGCATTCAGTGAAGAATTTTTGTGAAAACGGTTCACTGCCGTGGGCAGGTAAACAGCAGTATCTGCAGAAATTAGGTTATGAGATACCATAGACCCTCGTTTTGCGCGGGTTGATTTTATGCAGTTTCGATTATACGCGGTTTAAGATTCGACACCTTTATTTTATTTTTCGCGGATGAGTTTCGGTTTTACGCGGATGCGACAAAGCAAACAGAAAACATTTTCCTCTCTTTCAAAATCCAAACTCCTAAAGATTGCAGATTACGCGTAATCAACTGCATTTGGGATTGCTAAATATCGAGCTTGGGCCTCAGGAGACATTTTATGCGATTGGTTCCAGAGCTCTTTCCAGAAGTAAAGTTATTAAACTCACACAGTTCAGAGCTCACTGGAAGAAGAGCTTTTAAAACTAACAAAGGAGGCCAAAACCAACGAGAATACCGACTTCGGTGACACGCAACCAAAAACATTAACATTGAAAATTTTGAGCCATTCCTAGACAATAGAAATGATCTTTCTAATTTGTTGGTAAAGGAAGATTCTATGGTGGAAATGACGCAAATGATCATGGATGCGTTAATGCTCTGCAAAGAATTACAGAGAAAAATTCTTAAAGACTGCCAAAAGACTATCATAGCCAGATCTTCTTTATAAACAGAGCACGAAATTAGTTTCTGTTTTCTTTATGCATGTTGTGCACAAAAATCGATATAAGTACACAGTAAACTTATACAATTAGTCATCACTAGAATGAAGTTTTTTTTTTTTTTTTTTTTTAAATCTACGGAACCTAACCCCCATATTAATACAACTATTAGGTTTCAACTTATGCGGTTTCTACTTACAAGGCATTATCGTGGAATGCAACCCCCGCCTACAACGAGGGTCTACTGCATTTGACGAAACGCGTTTTGGATTCAATGCTAAAGATTAGGAAACGTCGGAAATAGATGTTTTTTTCGCGCCTTTCTTTAAGCTTATTGCGAAAAGATAAAGCTCCAAAAATTCAAATTGAACTTCATCAAATGCAGACACAATTCTGGTGCATGGTATTTCACACAAACATTGGAAAACACACACACACACACACACAAAAAGAACAAAAGTGCGGGAAGCAAAAATTCTGCAATTATATTATGTAGGCAAGTAAAAGTCTTTGCTGTTGACAACTCCTATTAAGTACGTTCGCAACTATTTTCCTTGCTCAGAAAGCATTCAAACAAAAACCTTGGCAGCTCGAAGAATCAATGGGGCAGTGGGATAATTCCATTCCATTGCTTTTGGGGCTTTTAACCTTCTTTTCGGATTGTCAACTGTTATTTTCATCCAAAAGAAACGAAGTTCGTCATAAAGCAGGAGTTTTACAATTTATTTGATTAACAAGCTTTCTTTTTGCGGTTTCTTTAATGGGTTCAGTGATCTGGCAGATGCGCTATTTTTATCTGCGGATATAAAAAAATCGTCACACGCAAACCAATTGCTCGCGCAAGTTATTTACTGTTCTCTTATTTGAACCGTATACAAGCTTGTAACAACGTTTTAATTTCTTGAATAATCAATAAACTTGCTGTTGATGTGTACACAGTTAATAAACAGTATGGAAAGATTGGGTGCCATTGGCTCGAGGGGTATAGGACTTCTTTATTTATGTATTTTCAAAGCAATGCAAGCAACACAAAAAAAGATTTACGGTCCAAAGAGGCCCAGGGGCACCAAAGGGAAACAAATCCAAGACTTCTGGCATACGTAATTTTAATATATTCAATTAAGTAATTATATACATAGGGGAGAGGAATTTTTAGAAATCTTACCAGGCAAGAATATTTTTAATGATTCCACAATATACGATGCAAGCCCGATAATCTTGGCAAGGGGAAAAAAACGTAATTGGGAGGTGAATTGAAAGTTTTAACAGTCATATAATTCAAACGAGCTGATGTGTGCCTCACATGACTTCCTTTTACTCCAATTTAATGTCATTTTCTCATTATTGGTAATTTTAATGGGATTCAATAGTTTACGCTCTAAATATCACCAACAGTGGCCAAATTGAAACCAGATTTAAAAAAAAAAAAAGAAAAGAAAAGAAATCGCCAAATTTGTCGCCAAGTTGGCGACAAAAACTTGGTGACCAAAAAACTGGCGATATATCGCCAAGTGTCCGCCAAATTGTAACAGCACTTGATTTTACATCGAAATTAACAATGATTTCCCTCAAAAAGGGGCGAAAGACCCCCTTAAAAACACCCGAATGCAACCAAAAGGGAATGTGCACAACTAGACCCCTGAGTTATGCGACATACATACATACAGACGTCACGAGAAAATTCGTTGTAACTAACTCGGGAATCGTCAAAATGGATATTTCGCGTATCTATACGTTCTTAGGCACTTATCCACGTGTGATCGAGTCGAAAAAAAAACCTCAACATTCATTCGGGATTGAGCAAAATGGAATTAAAGTCGAGTTTTGAGTGAAAATTTTTTCGCTAATACAATACTTTTTTTTTTTTTTTTTTTTGTAAAAGGAAGTAAAAACATCTTAGTACAAATACATTTGTAGGTTCATATGCCGTAAAAATACACTAGCTACATTAGAAAAATCAAATACACATACACATGCTGTTCTGTATGTTTTCATCATTATTTTTGAAAAAGAAATTCCAATTTATGTAGAAGATAAATTATGCAACAACCTAAACAGCAGTGTAAACAACCATCAGTCAATATTTTGCAACAGCTTACAGTAACCAGCGTTACGAATATTCTCAGAGAACTTAGCTAAGTACCGTATTTTCCTATCTACAAAGAAACTCCTGTGCACAAGGCAATCAAACCTATTTCAAATCCAAGGAAAATACAAACTTTGAACATTGAGTTAATTATAATATAAATTCAAACAAAGAAAAAATAAGTATGAAAGCATCATTGTTTATTTCGATGCAAACTCAAGTGGTGTTATACTTTGGTTGACACTTGCGATATATTGGTCGCTAAATTTTGTCGCCAACTAGGCAACAAATTTGACGATTTTTTTTTTCTAAATCTGGTTTCAATTTGGCCATTGTTGGTGATATTTAGAGTCAACAATTGAATCACATTAAAATTGCCAACAATGGGGAAATAACATTAAATAGGTGTAAAAGGAAGTCATATGATGCATCAGCTCGTTTAAAGGAATTTTTATGGATAACATACTAAGAGTTTTCCAGTAGAAAATACGTGGTAACGCATATTTGTCACATACTCATTAATTTCGCCTAGTAAAAAATTATATTCACTATTGGAAACAAAATTTTATTTTGAAGTTTATGGAGGGGACAACCAATTAACATCCAACTAGGTCTCCAATTAGGATTTTGATTTATTTTCCAGTTTTATATTTCTATCCTTTTCAGCATCACAAAAATAGTGAACACAAAAAGAATAATAATATTTAAATTTTTTAGAGACTAAAATAAAATATACTTTTGAATTGAAATGTAGAATTTCCTCTGTCAGTTGAAACATTATTTTTTTTTTCAATCAATTTATTTCTTTTTTCTTTCCTTTCCTTCTTCTTTCTTATTTACCATTCCTAATTTAGTTAGGCTAGAGTATTTAAAAAAAAAAATGAAAATGATTAAAATCAAAGAAAATGTTTGAAATTTTCATCGAAATTGGTGAAATTTTTTCTCAACCAACCTGGTGTAAAATTCAAAAATCAAAATTTTTAGTTTATATATTTGACAGATACGTTTTCAATTCATCAAACGCAAAATTCTCCTTTATCGGAAAAAGTTCTAAAATGGAAAAATGTATATATTCTTTGAAATTCTATTCTTTTTCTTCAAAATCAATGACAGTTTTTTTTTATTGATAGAATGATTAATAATTCTATTCTTTTCGTTTGGGATTTGGGTTACAAAGAAGAAAAAAAGAAAAAGAAATGTGAGATGGAAAAAAATAGAATTACTTCACATTTCCGTGGGACATTATTTTAAATAAAAAGTACCGCTGTTTTCAATTAAAGATTTTTCTTTCGTTATTGTTCGTCTGCCATTTGTGTTCTTTCCAGAACTGGCAATCAATTTTCATTTGGGGCGTAGCTATCGTCTGAACTTTTTTCTTTCATTTTCTTTTTTATTTATTTACTTATATTTTTTTCCTATTAGTGAAAAGAAGCTCTTTTAATGAGCATTTTTTCCTTGCAACTTGCAGCCGTTTTTGCTCTCTTATTTCATTCTATTCTCTTATGAATATCTTTTCAGTCAACAGCCTTAAATTTCTTAAATAAGCCTCCTTATTTTATTCATTTGTTTACTCTATTTTTAAATTCCCCCGTTTAATTCCCTTTCTCCCGTTCCTAAACCATCTGGATTTTTTTTTTTCGCTTTGGTTTTATACATCAATGCATTTTACGCATCTACGAGCTGCTGAGTTAAAGCAAAATAAACTACTAGTTAAAGTTAGTTTATGTGTATAAAAGAAAGAATTGTCAGCTCAATAACATTTTTAGAAAAAAAAACTATCTTGTTTTTCACAAAGAAAATTTGGATACTAGGAGAAAGTTCTTGAATTTGTTGATTAACGAATCATTGTAGAAGTTTTTTAAATGTTAGGAGAAAAGTTTCAGCTGAAAATCTATGAAAAAAGAAATGGTCAAAAACAAAATTAACTATTGCTAACAAAAACAGTGTCTTTGAAAGAACAAATCGTGAAAGAAAATTTTGTTGTTTTTTATTACAATGTAGTTACCGTTAATGTTAATTTTTAGTCACACTTGAACACACAGAATTTCGACTTCTTTCCACACGAAATTAACTATTTTATAAACAAGCTGTAGTTAATATAGTCAAAACATAATTGTGTTAGTTTTGAAAGTTTATTTTAAAGTGTACACCAACAGAACGAGTTGTTTCTTTGCAAATGCGATTCAACTGCTCTGCATGTTCTTTTTATTTTGTTGTTGCCGTTGCAAAAGAAAATAGTTAGATGTCGCAGACGATGAATAAATCAAATAACAAAGAAATACAGTAAACTATCGATTATCCAGGGAAAAGGGTGGCACGGTAACCGCAGATAAGCGAAAACCGCGGATAACCCGAAGAATAGGTAAAAAACGATAATACTATATACAATAACAAAAATATATAAATAACACTCACACGTACATTTAAATTATAGCTAAAAACATTGCAACATCGCATCTTTTAACATTGAATGTAAAAAATATATGTAAAAAGTAAAAATGAACAAGCATAAGTTTAAAAAACATTTAATGACAGTTACAAAATAAAATGAAAAAAAAAAAACACGAATGATTCAAACTGCGGATAATCCGACCGCCGATAATCAGGAGTTTACTGTATAAACATTGTAGACTATGATAAATTCGCAACTCCAGAGCTCGAATACGCTACCTTGCGGTGGTTAACAATACTAAAGAAAAGGGTAAAACATTCCATTCCACGTGTTTTCTTCGGCGTAAATTACAGGCTTCAGACAGTTTGTGGTGTAATATGGTTTCAGATGAATAGAGAAGAAAGCTTCTCACAATCACGATGAAAAATTACTGCCATTCACAAAGCGAAGATACAAATTATAAGTTACGGCATTTGTTTGTTTTACCTTTTTCATCCGCCATTAGACAGTAGCTGCAGCGCCCTCTATAGCTTATTAGAGTTGCAAATAGATTAATATTAAATGCAAAACTCAGCAGACGATAAATTTACAAAACGCAGTATCCAAGTGGCGACTAGAAAATAAAGAAGCGGCGACTACTAAACTTGCTTCTACTCGCCACTGGCGACCAGAAAAATTTCCAAATCTTGATCTTCAATCGAAGTTCCATAATAAATCTCCCTCGCGAAGTTGGTAACTCGAGTACAGTAGAGGCGTAGACCTAGATTTTTGAGCCTACAGCGGGAGATAAATTTAGCGTAGTTGCAGACAAATTAAGGATCTAATTATCGAAATTACGGCACTTTCGGAAGATAACTCGTGAATAATTCAACGGAGCCCCTGCCACGTTTGAGTGATGCGCCAGTCGAATTATCTTTCGTTTATTAAACTGCACTTTGTTGAATGTTAAATTTCCGAGATTTTGCTCCAGTGTTTATTCGAGCATTTGTGATATTGCACGCCTTAATCTCCACACTTGAGAATCGTTTTGATGAGTTTCATTTTTGTGATTAATTTTTGTTTCACTTACACATAGACGGATACATTGTTAGAAATCTGGCTACTCCCAACCCTGAAGCGCAAAATAAAATCATTTGGTACAAGCACTTGGAAATTAAATGCATCATTATGTA
Source organism: Uloborus diversus (assembly GCF_026930045.1). Lineage (NCBI taxonomy): Eukaryota > Metazoa > Arthropoda > Arachnida > Araneae > Uloboridae > Uloborus > Uloborus diversus. The sequence continues at coordinate 57,979,529 of NC_072738.1, forward strand.
AAGAGGCTTTTCTTGAATTCCGGACTTGGATCAAACATTTTCCCAAGGTTTTCGATTTGGAGGATCTTTAATTATTTCGCAAAAATAGTATTATTTTGAGTACATAACTTTTGTTTTATAATATATTTATTTTAGACTTCATTCATTTTAAATTAATTTTTTGACAAACTATTTTACTTTATTAACTACTGGTGGCACCCGCACGGCTTCGCCCGTAGTAGAAAATTAAAAGGTTATTTGGTTCGCCTGTATATTTACAAATAATGGATGATGAATTTCTCGCCAATTTTCTATGTTAAATGGCTCGCCCATGCTACAGTTCCACGTTATGATAATTTCGTAATTTACTATTCCACGTTGTGATAATTTGCTCGGTAAAATTTTCTTAAAATTGGAACAGAAAACGAAAAAAACCGAATTTTCGAAAAATCGCTTGGAGGTGCACACCCCCATGCTACAAACTAACTTTGTGCCAAATTTCATACAAATCGGCCGAACGGTCTAGGCGCTATGCGCGTCACAGACATCCGGACAGACAGACTTTCAGCTTTATTATTAGTAACTAGTGGCACCCGCACGGCTTTGCCCGTAGTAGAAAATTAAAAGGTCTTTTGGTTCGCCTGTATATTTACAAATAATGTACGATGAATTTCTCGCCAATTGGCTTGCCCATGTTACGGTTTCACGTTATGATAACTTGGTAATTTACTCGTCCATCTTATAATTTTGCTCGGGAAAATGTTCTAGAAATTGCATTAGAAAAAGAAAAAAATCTAATTATCGAAAAATCGCTTCAAGGTGCACACCCCCATGCTACAAACTAATTCTGTGCCAAATTTCATGAAAATCGGCTGAACGGTCTAGGCGCTGTGCGCGCCACAGAGATCCTGACAGACAGAAATCCGGACAGAGAGACTTTCAGCTTTATTATTAGTAAAGAAGATAAATATAAAGAGTAGTTTATTTCTTGGCGTTGGCCGGGCATCCTAATCCTTTGAGAACCATACGTTGAGCATGGGAGTCTTTGGACCCGTTTTCTGAAGAGACAAAACGAAAGAAACACTGAATGTTTCAACTACTCTCTTAAAAATTCCAGCGATTTTAACTCAGACTGAGTAAATTTTCACTCCTTTCCAGTATTGAAAACGCACTTTCCTTATAGGAGTGAATTTCGTTCCTTTTGCGGAGCGGTTATTTTTACTCCTTTTGGATAAGCTAATTTCACTCCCTTTTGATAAGTGTTTTTCACTCTTTTTTAAGACTAAATTAATATCCTAAATGAGTGGCTGCTTTCCGTTTTGGAAAGCCGCTATTTCACTCTTTTTTAGAATAAAATAGGTAAAATCATTTCACTCTCATTTGGTGAAATTGTTTTTTAAACGTGTTTTCATGTGCTTATACTGTGTATTTGAATTTAAAACTGTTATTTCATTTGAAAAAAAAAAATAGTTTTTAAGTTAAAAAAAGGGAAAAAAACTGTTTTTAGTGTTTCCGAAGAGAATGCACAAAAACTGTATGGTAAGTAGGAAGAATTTTCTTTTTTATTAAAACTTTAACTTGTAATATTTCTTGAACTACTCGTATATCGTTACAAATCACCCATGTGCAATATTACGTACAATTCCCAATCTAAAGATTGAAATAAAATTAAAAAACCCACACAGTTCCAAATAAATAGATTTAAAATTTTGAAACTGTATATTTATATTCTCGGTGTGCCTTTTAACATTAATAATGTTTTAAAAGTTACATCAGTCCAAATTAATTTAAAAAGTCACTCATAAATTGTGACATGATACGTTTGAATTCAATTTTGTTTCTTCGGGGTCATTCATTAATTACGTAAGGACAATTTTGGCAATTTTTGACCTTCCCTTCCCCCTATGTAATGGTATGTAAGACTCCCCCCCCCCCCATTTTACGTAAGATTCTTTTATTTCTTCACAATAATAAAATAACAAATATTGCATCACTGGGATCGTTCTTAAATTAACTATGTTTACTGTAAGGAATCTAGACCGAATGTTTTTTCGACAAATAATTTTTGTATATAATGCGATAATAATTAAAAATAAGACATGCAAAACACAGTGCGATTCTTTTATTATATTTTACACGTTTCATTCTTTGAAACACAAGTAAAAAAAAACTCATCCTATAATACATACTTTTACCTTCCTGAAGCAAATGAAATATAATATTTGCCAAACCACTTGACCGCGGATTTCTATATAAAATATCAGCTTGGAAAATATTACGTAAGAATGGATCTAACCCCTCCCCCCCTCTCCAAGCAAGGGTATGTAGAGAATTTTTAACCCCCTCCCTCTCAGGACCCTTACTTAATTAATGAATGGCCCGTTACACATGAATGAGTGTAATATACAAAGTTCATGATACTCTTTAAAGTTTATTATACACAAAAACAATATTTGATTAATTTAAAATTATGCAGTGGTTGGAGCTCCGACCATCGGGAGCGGATTCGGTATACGACCTATAGATTTGCGCATGGTCGGGTCTGTAACACCTGCCTAAAATATATATACAGTACACACACACACACCAAAGATGGTAACGACTGTTTTAAATGTCATATTTTTGATTCGATGACCGAAACAAAATTGTTGATGAAAGTTTCATTAATTTGGAAGGAAAAGTTACAAAAAGTTCGCCGAAACATTGCACGTGGGTGATTTGTAACGATATACGAGCTGTTCAAGACATATTAACAGTTACAAGTTTTAATAAAAAAGAAAATTCTTCGCACTTACCATGTAGTTTTTGTGCATTTCCTTCAGAAATCTCATTCGGCAACAAATATTGTTTAAATTCATTAAATGAAGACATTTAGATAGCGACATGCACTTGGTATTCGCGACCAACGTTAGTTAAGCCGAACGTGGAGGTATAGAAGATTCTCCCTAAACAAAATCACGTGACAGAATCGAACCAATGAAAATGCTTTTGAGTCCTTCTTTTAAAGAATGTTTTTATTTTTCGCTCATCAAAAGGATTTTTTCCGAATTTCACGCGAATAAGGACGAATTTTAGTCTTGGTTTTTTCGTAAAGCGTCTTTTTTCGATAAAGCTAGCACTCAGAAAGAATGAATGCACCCGCGATAGATTTCACTCTTTTTAAGAGTTATTTTTTCCTTCTTTTGAATTAAGAGTGTAAATATCAATGCGCAGAAGATTGATTAAAGTTTTTTCATTCCAAGAAAATCATGCATAATTCATTAATATATTAAATGTTTTTCCGGGAGAAATTCACGCATAGAAAAAAATATATATATATTTCAGCTGATGGTTAAGTAGTGAGAAAGAGAAAACACAGTTGCAAATTTCAGTTCCTAAAACAATGCTGACTTTAAAAGTAAAGTCCATGAAATCTACCACAAATTTCATTTTTATTTAAAATCAACACAAAATGCACCCTAGCACAAAAGTTCATCAATTCTTCGCTTTTAAGTCCCCATCATTGAAGTTCTCATCGATGCTCATGTTTTTGCCTGACTAGAAAAAGTTTTTTTTTTTTTTTTTTTTTTTTTTTTTTTTTTTTTTTTTGACCAAATAATTCTTGTTTTGAAGGGGACAATAAATAGTCACCTTAGAAATACAGTCTCTAAATTTGCAAAATGAGGAAATTTTTTGGGAGGTCAAAGCGACCTTCTGATGAAACGTAGGGAGGACCCGAACTTCAATTTTTAAGAGGGCAGAAATTTAGTTTTATGAATGAAACTTCAAATTTTGATGAATGGTAATAATTTTGCTGAATGGAACTCGAAATTTCGTCGAAAAATGATAATTCTGCCGAATGGTGAAAATTTCGCCAAATGGAACTCGAAATTTCGTCGAAAAGTGTTAATTTAGCCGAATAATTCGACAAAATTGGCCGAATAAGGAAATTTTTGGAAGGTCACAGTGACTTCCCATATGGGCACCTCTGATGGTAACTGATTCAAAAATTAAAGCTATTTCTGCATCAATAACACCTAACTCCACGAATATTTACTAGAATTACTTCTCCAAGGAGAAAAATAGCCTAATGGTTCCACGAAATTTTTATCTGCAGAGTACCTAAGCATGAAAACGAGAATAAATCATATTTGGCTGTGCGCCAACTCATATCCCACGAAAACAAATTCGACAACTATCTCTCCCCATGCATAAATGAAAAGAAAAAACTTTTCATATATCCATAACACAATCAGGAATAATTCAGCATATGGCGGAAAACTTTCACAGTTTCGGATAAAGTACGAACATAAACCCAGTTTTTTTCTACGCGAGCATCCGTTCAGAAAGTTTCCAGTGGAGGGACAAAATATACTTTGCATTTAAACCCTGAATTAGTTTGGAAAAACTTCCACGAAGCACTGGTAAACACTGCTATAAATGTCTGAGAACTATGAAAAACTACCATCAAGATTAGCTTGGAGAAAGTCATTGAAATTTCATCTTCCCCCAGTTTTCACATTATTTTCTAATGCTTCTGTGGATGTAAATATATATACAAGAAAGAAGAATTTTGAAGTAGGTTCAGAGTAGTTACGTTGAAATTTCAGTATAGAAAGGGTTGTGCGTAGGAGCTGCCATTTTAAACCACGCCTATGTATCGGGGATATAAGATAGTCGAAATGTGTCAGAATTAACGGTTTAGAACAACGTTTCTTACTTTCTTTGATAAGTAAAACCTTTTTAGTGTTTTCTTTTAATATTATAGTTTAAATGTAACATTCTAGTAGTGGTGAACGTGTAATAGAAACGGAAATCATTTCAAATAACGCCTTTTGTCATCAAAACGAAATTTCAAAATTTAACATTAGGCTTTACGTATGAAATTTGAACTCTGAATTCTTATTGCGCAGGCTTAAAATTAAGTCTGTTGAGGTATTTATTTTTTTGTTGACTAAACGTTGAGAACCAAGTTTCATACATACTAAACTATGTAAATGCAAACATTAAAAGTGCCATTTAATATCGCATCAATAAAAGTTTCGTTTCTGGTATTGACGTAATCAAAATATCGTACATTGACAATAAAATGTTTCTGATCAAAAATTCCTTTTGATTATTTCGCTACTATTTATTCGAAATATTCGAAAAATACTGACTTAAAGATCTAAACAGACCCAATTTTCAGCGGGGTTTTTTCCTTGAAAAAAAAAAAGCAAATTTCACGGAACCCTTAGGTTCCACAGAACACAATTTAAGAAACGCTGGTCTATAACAGCTACACATAACATAGCAATATTTAAACCCTTTATAAGCAATTTCAAGAACTATCCAATAATCTTCATCATGTTTATGTTATGAATATGTACAGATATTGCGCTTTCATGGAAGGAGTCTATAACAAAAAATAAAAATTTGCTCTTGTAAGCCTTAATCCATGCAGGATATTTCTGACTGGAGGTCAGATGCATAAATAAATTACATACATGGTTTATGAATGAACACATCGCAGAAGAAAAAAATGGTTGGAAAAGGAATCCTGATCGAATCTTTCACAGAAATCGGGACAGTAAAAATTGAAAACTCGCAGAAACTGCGGCAGCAAAAAACGATCCGTTTTAAGAATTAGGACCGACGAGACGTTTGAAGTTCTTGTCAAAAAATTTGAACACAGAAACGGACCTTCAACAAATGTTAAGAAATGTTAAGTAACAGCAGATTTGGAAACCAAGCTGGCAAATTCATTCCAAAAAATCAGTGTCGGAAAAAAGAATGGATCTTTCGTAAAATGCCAAACTGTTCGGCAACTCCTAAAGTTTCGATAGGAACGAATAAGTTGCAGATTTCCCAAACACAGCCATGAACCCTTTGCAAAAACCACAACTTTGAAGAGGTTTGCAAAAAACCGCACTTAAAAAATATGCAAAATCCACAAAAATCGTGATTTTTTTTTCTTTCTTTTTTGAAGGTGGTAAATGCAATGAATCTCCAAGGAGAATTTTTTACAAAAATAGTTTTGACGTAATGACAAATATTGATTACCCATTAGAAAAATCTCAATGGCACACTTCACAAAACCAAAATCACAAAAATGAATCTCCTACAAAAAATGCGAAAGTTAGCATTCAACCTTATAGTAATAGTTGCGATAGTAAAAACGGATACCTCATAAAAATCGAAATCACAAAACCAATAAATGATTTACAAAAATTCAAATCTATATATATAAAAATGAATGTTTGTCTGTATGTCATCCATGAACTCAAAAACTACCTGGCAGATTTGACTGAAACTTTCTTCGTTTGTTATTTTTGGTACTGGGAATGTTTATGGACCAGTTCGAAAAAAATCCGATCGATAGTTCCTTTTTTATTCTAATTTAAGTCACAATCCATTGAATAAATACGAATAAAATTATCGGCTGCAGAAATTAATTCGCGTGAAAGATCTCATTGATAAGAAGTTAGCTGTTGCCATTTTTCTAGAGTTTGAACAAATAAATTCTTTTTTTATTGTTTTATGGCTTTTCATGCAACGGGGGGAGTTAAAACTTTTCCTATTTGATATTTTTAGCAATTGATTGATCTTGCAAACTGCGTGAGTACAAAATTTGAGTATAGTCATGGCTTCACTTGATACCTGGACCGATTATTATGAAAATTGCTATACATATATATATATGTATTTTTCCACAGAGAAGGTGCATAATATGCTCATCAATTGAAGCCACTCGCCACCAGTGCCACCAGGTGGCACTGCAGAGTAGCAACTTCTGCCCCGTTCAACCGATTGTCATGAAAATCAGTATAATGATGTATTTTTTTGTTGGCGTAGCAACGCGCGTCGGGTACAGCTAGTTGTATTATAAAAACAACAATTGCAAACAATAATTTGCATTAAAATATTGCAATTGTGATCAAAGCTGATGATTCTTCATGAAATTCAAAATTGCAGACGCAAATACTTCCTAAAAAATGCATTTGTAAAAGCATCATATTTTTACAAGAACTAGCTTAACATACGGATACTTAAGATTATATAGAATCTATATTTCCTACATTCAAACATGTAAAATGATTTCATCAAGGAACCAAACTAGTTTTCAAAGGAAAATGTTGTAATTAGATCAACATTGCCATGAATAGATATTTCCTCGTATTTTTTCTTAACTTGTTATTTTTATTCTACAACATTTAAATCAAAAAGAATGTAGGTTTTAATTATTACATCATTTGAAAAACACGAGCACACATTTTAATTTTACACAATAATTTGCATTACCAAAAGAAAATACAGATAATTATTGTGTAATCCATAAATGATAAAAATAGAAGCAATCGAGAGAAAAAAAAAGCATTTTTAAAGGAAGATACATGCATAATTATATTATATCAACCGATAAGTAACACGGAAATATTTTTTATCTGCCATGAAACCATGACAAAAAGTAATCAAGTAAACTTTGAATATTGAAAAAGCAAGTTCATAATATTCATTTTTGGATCGATTAAAAATGCTACAAAGTATAGATTTTTTCATTTTTACAAATACAACGTGGAAATGTGAACAGCTGCACTGAACTTTCTGCAAGAAACATGACTACAAGCTTAAGAATAAAATACAAAATCCAATCTTTCGAAAGACGCCTATGAAAGCAAGCTGTAACTAAATAAACAGCTTCAAGACATGTGGACGTAAAAAAAAGTCCTTTATTTAATCACCGTTGTCATAGTAACCGCTTTAAATCGCCATCGAAGTACGGGGCTGTGTATTAAAGCATAAGAAAAGGCGTAAACTAGGTTTAAGCGAACTGGAAACAAAGCGGTTTGAGGGGTGACGACTAAGTGTTTAAACATTATTTTTAAAAGAGAAAAGCGTTAAAAAAGATTGGTGTTTCATGTTCCTACAATTTACTTTTGAAGAATGAAAAAATGTAAACACAAGTTTTCCCAGAAAAATCTCAAAAAAAAAAAAAAAGTGAAAATTTCAAAATACACGTAAAAACTTCCATTTTGGGCCATCTTATTAAGAAGTTTTTATGTTATTACTTATGAACTAAAAATAATGTCCATGACATATCGAATGAATGTTTAAACTTATTCGAAAGAAGAAAAATAGTAAAAGAAAGTATGGTTCTTCTCTGTGCACATTTTTGCATTTGTGTCATTGAAAGATAGGGGGACAAGTTTAAATTAGTAATGAGAAAAAATTTCTTTCAAAAAATATTAAATCAAAAGTAATTAATAACACCAGAATTATTGAGAACATTTTAATTGCGAATATGAATTTTTATAAGCGATTCCTAAGGGAAAATATTTTAGTGCAATAATATCGATTATTCTACGATCAAAATTCGGTGCACTACTCATTTTATCCCAGAAAATTATAGTTAAACCTGATAGCAACATTCAATCTGGGACTGACCGCATGTACATTTGTTTTATGTACAGTGTACAGTGTTTATAAAAACTGTTACTTCTATCTTGCTTCTACTCAAACATATACATTTTTTTAAGGAAGAAGAAGGAAAAAAAAACATGTTTAAAGCACAATCGATTTTAAATATTTGCTATGGCATAACTTTCAATGCTACCATCTTAAGGGAAATGGTTTTGTTTACTTTACAATTCAGTGAAATTCGTATGTTTCTCTTTCTTTTTTAAAATGTATATCTTTAAAAGCCTTAATTGACAGGTTACACTCCAAAATGAACAAATTCAAATTGTAATTTTGATATTTCATACTGCCGTATGATTCGGAAATTCGGATAAGTTGCAAAAAAAAGTAGTTGCTTTGATTATTATAATACTGTAAAAAATAAATACTCTTATTCTTTTATTTATTTATTTATTTATTTATTTATTTATTTATTTATTTATTTTTTTTTTGATATTTTCTGTTTTTCAAAAAAATAACAATGAGCAGAAATAAAAGAAAATAGAAAATATTGTGCATAGGAACCGTGTTCTTAACACATGAATTTAAAATTTTTAATTATGCTCAGATAATTCCGTTCTAAATTTTAATTGCTTGGATACTAAGATTAATGTTAAAGCTTCTTCTGTAGAAATCAGCAAACGTTAAAAACATATTTTACAACTTTTTCTCAAAGCATTAAGAAATATATTCTCCGCACCGTTATGAGTTTAAAAATATATTTTAAACACCAACAAGAACAAACACTTCATAAACATAATTTCACAGGGAGAAAAGGGATCAGTTTACAAAAAAAAATTTTTTGGAATTTCGAATCTTTCCTATGAATTCTGCTGCAAATTTGTATTAATTGGATACAAAAAGCGCCATTTCAAGAATTCAAGCAGAGACGGCGAAAACAATTTCTAGGATTACATATTGAAGAATTAATAAATGCGTCCATTAAAGCTTAGAAATGTGAATTTTAGGAAAAACTAAAACGTCGCGATGATTTAAAAACGAAATTTAATTGACGTAATTTTGTAAATACTTTTTATTTAGAAAAAGTTTTGCTGTAGTAAAAGACATTTTAATTGATTCTCATTTTAATTCAGTTGAAAATTTTTATATCTTCAATGCATATCCGATTTTATATCCGATTAAGTTCTGTCTTTGAAATTTCAAGATTTGTGACAATAAAGGCAGAAAATGTCTATTTATATCTTCAAAAACCAAGGTATAAATCCAGGTTTTATGAATTTCGAGGAAAAAAAAAAGAATGAACACCAGTAAGAATTTAAACTTTATACATTAAAATTTAAAAAAAAAAAATGTTCCTTACGAAAAAGTTTGAAACGCATTAGAAGCAATTTTCGGCTTCAAATAGATCAATTCAATGTCTAAAAGATTAAATTCAAAAATATAAAAGAAAAACTGCATGCCTGCTAAAAAGCTGGCGAATAATTTGCAATAGATTCCATTAAAAAGAAAAAAGGAGAGGGTGGGGGATGTTGAAATTAAGATGGTTTGACAAATATGCATCCATTAAAGAGCTCTTTTTTACACCCACTAAGCAATTTAATTTATCACAATTTCTATCGCATGTTATTTACAAAATTTGACAGGAAGTGGGAAAAGTTTTGAAATTCTACCGTTATTAAATTAAATATCAAACCAGATGCGACGCTAGACAGCTTAAAAATAGGGATTTAGGAATTGTGCGAGAGAAAAAAACAACACAAAAACATAACTTAAACAAGCATTCCTCAAAAGCCACTTAATATAAAATTTTATTTCCTGCTTTTAAAATAATTATTTTGCACTTCTTGCTTTTCCTTATCTTAAGCTATATTCTAGTATATCTTACCGGTAGTTGAAACTACTTAGAAATGCTTTTTTTAATACCGGTTTATTTGTAGATGATAACAACAAAATGCACTGGAATTTCGGACTTTGAACTTGATAAGTTTACTTTAAGTTCAGCACACAATTTTCGTCATGCATTGTTTGCATTTAGTCATTACCTGGAAGAATTCTTTTTCTTTTTTAACTTCTCAAACTAGCTTTTTGTATACAAGTAGAGTAAACATTTTTAACTAGCAAGTTTAACTGCGATTAAAAAGGCAAAACAATTTCAAGGATAAAGGCCGAAGTTGTTTTGCGTAATAAAACAACTCAACTTTTCCTGGTGCTGATTCATCAAAACTGGGCACCGACCTTTTATAATTCAATAGTTCAGCATTCTTAAAGAATATGTTAAAGTTCAAAGTCCCAAATGCTGTGTCTAGCGGCGTAAAAACAGTGACTCAAAAAGCATAGCAGTTTTTAAATCCCACGGAGATTAAATTTTTCCCTCGTAATTACCAAAAGCAATATCTCGTTATTTAAGCATCATCAAAATGAACTTGAATAATCATGTAAGCTAATATTTTTGGAGTTCTATTAAAACATTTATGTTCACTGGAAGTAAGTAATATCATTTAAAAACACAAAAATGCCATTTTTTAAGGGAAAGAAAAACGATACCAAATTTTAAACTCATAACGCGCACTTTAGGATGAAAATACGGCAGACGCATTTAAAAGCAAGAGCATGATTACTAAACTAACGTTCAATGCGGTTGTTTCCTTCAGTCATAAGTAATACTTTTAGTCACTGAAATTGATAGGATAAGCAAAAATAAAAACATGGGCCCAGAAAATTTTCCCAACAGTTATTTTTTTATTAATTTTTTTAAATGTCCGATTTTTCAAACAAAGCGTGGTCCTGATGACGTCACAAATGATGCATTTTGTGGTGCATCTTTCTACAGCGTTTCCACGTTATGATAATGATAGTCAAGAAGAGAACATTGCGCTCTACGCTTGCTAACAACCATATCGTTGCCAATACCCGTGAGTACAGATGCGAATTAAATATTTTGCTCTGTGAATGGCAACATTGAATGGCATTTCATCACTTGTGACGTCATCAGCGGAAATATAAACAATGAAAGCGCACCGACTTAAATATGTTTTTAAAAATATTAAACAAAAGCAAATTATTTAAAAATGGTCAGATCCTACGTTTTAAAACATGCTCTTTCAGAAAAAAAAATACTTTTAAAATTAAGGAAACTACTCCATTCTCAATGCAACTTTATTTGAATTTTTTTTCTAACTAAAAGAATTAGCATTAAGATAGCAAATTTATTTCTCGCTGAATATTGCGAACAAAAAATTTTTTTCTTTAATTACATACAGCTAACTGAAATAAAATGACTTATTTAAAAATGGCATCAAACAAGCATAAAACAAAAAAATCCGGATTTTTGCTAATTTTAAACGGAACTCATAAATTCGTGTTCAGAAACATTAAGAAATAAAACAAATAAAAAAACTAATGCATCAAAAAGGATAAAATAAATTAGCCAACTAATCGAAAATTAATTAGCTGACTGCTCTTCATTAATTAAAAACACCAGTATTAAAGTTTATTTGTTCCTTAATTCAGTCGGAAAAAAATCATACACCTTTGCTACGCTACAATTAAGGCCTTTTCTAATGAATAAAATAGCTGAAATGGCGTAATAAATGAAATTTTTGCACAAAACGTCTCGAATGAAACAAAATTAATTAAAAATTTTGGGTAGAAGAGCATTTGTTGCAATTTTTGCTTTTAATGGCAACTCAATTTCAAATCCCGATATTTCTTCAGTGTCCAAGTAAAGTGTTGGATTGCTGAGAAAGACAGAATATTTCAACTTTTTTTTCCTCAAAGCATTTTAAAAGGAAATTGTTATTAAAGAAACATTAAAAAGTTCAGGACTCCCTTAATGGCGCATAATGGAGCAGTCATTTTAATCCAAATCGTTTTAATCAAATCATCTGTTAGACTGAAACCACCAAGGTGGTATGAATTTGGAATTAAGTATCAACCACAGCATTGGGCTACCTGTCGAGAGAGTCAAGTTAACATATTTTCGGCTTTTTTGTTAGTGGTTTTTACGTTTGCGGATTCAGACGATAATTTATATGAAAAACCACCCTCACTCCGAGTAAATATCACGCATAGAATTTATGATGAATTATTTATTTATTTTATGTTCATTTATTTATTTTTATTTATGTATATGTTTTTTCTCTCTCTCTTTCTCTTTTTTTCTTTTTTGTAACCTTACAACAGCTGTAATAATCTGTCGAAGCGCGCTAAGTAGCGCTTGAAAAATTCGTCATCAATAATTAGTTTTAAAAATTCATATTATTATTAATAATCACAGCAGAATTTGGGGAATAAGTAAAAATAGATATATTATCTTTTTTTACAGACATTGCGTAAAATCACAATTGATTAAAATGAACCATCGAAAAATCAAATCTTAGATTCAAATTTCGGAGTGACCAGAAATGGAAGCTACGAATACTTCTTTAGAATTTTCCTTTGCTGTATGTTTTCTCATGCCCAAAACTAAAAGATGATGCGTAACTATGGCAACGAGCAAAACAGCAACAGAAGTTGCCAGCAGAGATCTATAATAGACTAAGAAGGAACGAACTATAAAGTAGGGACGGGAAAAATCTTGGAGTTATGAAATATTCTTTTAAAAAATTGAAAATATTTTAAGATGGCTTAAAAAATGCAACAAATGTACTTATAGTTGCAGTTAGAAGCAGGATTTTGGAAGGCGTCAGACGATCGACAAAATATAAATTCCGTGCCTTGACTTCTTTTCATACTCTGCCTTTAATAAAAGTTGTAGGAAATTGGAATTCTTTTAACATGCGATTTTTTCTTCTTCTTTTCGATCGAAACTGCAACTTAAAAAGGAAGCTCACGCGCAGCCTTAATTAAATTTAGTATGTCAATGTTGATTTTGTTAGGTTTTTGTTTCAAAATCTTTTAGCTACAAGCTCAAAATAGAAATAATGTATGAGACAGCTAAGTGATTTTCAAGGGAAAAAATAGATTTCTGAAACAAAGCTGGAAGAATTACGACAAAAAGTTACAGACATTTTAAAAGCTCTTGTCGTGTGAGCTTTACTTTCACTGCGTTTTATTTCAAAAAATGACGCAAGAAATATTTTTAGAATTTGTAACTTGAAGTTGCGGAAACGAAAATTTAAGCTTTTCCATTTTAAGAAATCAGAAGTTGTGTTGCATATTTTAAATACATCGATCATTTTAATTGGTGTAAATGTAAATAGCAAATAAAAATTATAAGACCAATCTTATGTTTTTTTTTTTTGTTTTTTTTTTTTTTTTTTGTAATTTACATACTATTGTTTAATTTACATTTTGTCGGACATATTGTAGGAAACAATTTTTTAACCGAATAATATTTGTGTTAAAAAGAAATCGCCATTCCAGTTTTGCACTGGCGTGGCTACGTTTGTTTAACATTTCATCTGTAATACACTACGCAAGCGCAGAACATGTACGACAAGCTTTCGATCGGTTAGCCCTCCATCCTCGTGTCAGCTGACTCTAAAACGTTAAATTTAGTCGTTATTATCAATGAGTAATTGCTGTTCAAGAATTTCAACAAATCCATCGAAGATAAAATACAGGGTTAGCATAAAAGATTATCCCGGTTTTAAAAAATTATATTTCATAAACTATTGCACTTACCACTATAAATAATACATAAAAATAAAGATAAGCTGTTCAAGTTTTTTTTTAACGTGCGTAAGTACTTAAATGTGCATGTTCCGCTAGAGCAGCAAGAAATTCCTTCTGGAAGGGGTTTTTTGGGTCACAACTGTCCTTATCGTTGTATTAAATACTGTATTAGGATCGGAAACAGTGTTAAAGCCAAGACCTCTGGGTGGGGGGTTTACCCCCAAACCCCCCCCCCCCCACCCAAAACTTCGTTGAGCCACTGACGTTCCACATCGCTGGATCGTGCAGGTGATGATGATTTACCCTTCACGTGTTGGCTAGTCAGATCTCCAAACCCAATTCCATGTGATTTTTTTAATTAGGTTTCGTCAAAGACTGTTTAAATACCACCATTGCCTACAGCATTGTAAGAACTGAAAGATCTATGTGTAGCATGACGAAAAATTGACAGTGAAACACTCCAAAATGTATGTTATATAGAAGTGTGCCGCGTGAAGAAAGGCGCACACATCGAACATTTGTGAATGAAAAAGACTTTCACAGTTTATCTTCAGTTTTATGTATCATTCATAGTGCTAAGTGTAATAGTTTATGAAATATAATTTTTTAAAACCGGGATATTCTTTTATGCTAACCCTGTAATATAACTAAATAAAAACATTGGTCCACTTCAAACACAACATTTTGGAAAATGATGCATAACAAATCTCAAGCATTTTCTCCAATTTTGGAATTTTCGAAATTTTCAAATACAGTAAGACCCCTCTAAAAAATGCGGAAACTATCGGGACAATTTTTGCTGTCCACAATAGAGGGATGTCCGCAGGAGAGGGGTTTAATAATGTTATTTGCCTTGGAATCGGGGAATTGAAAGTTTTCCGCATAAGAGGGGTGTCCGTTAGGAGGGGTTTTACAGTACTTGAAATTTTCTAAAGCAACATTAACGATTTTTTACCACTTTCGAAATAAATGCTGTTCGCAATTTTATTTTTCCGGATCCATTGCAATTTTACAGAAAAAACATCCAACAAGATTTTTTCATTTTAAATTCCATCACAGCTGATGAGTATAAATTTAAAGCTCTTGAAACTCAAGCGCGTCTCAATTTGAAAGAGCCGCATAGTCCAAGCGCATAATCAGGAAGCGGTTGGAAAGAGCAAATGCGGAAATTACAACAAAGGCAATGGAACGCGATGCGGAAGTCTCAGCCGAATGTTAATGCAATTAAGAAATTTGATGAATCTCATTAACAAAATCTTCTTGAGACTAAACGGGAAGTCCCAAGAAGATCCTGTAATTGAGATTCATCGGAAGTTTTAACTGCATTAGCACCCAGTTAACTGAAATGTACAACCAAGAAATGAGAAATATTTCCCTTGTACCAGGATTAAGTGGGTCTGAGCCGTGACTAAAATTTTTAGTATGCAGCAAATTTATTCTTTGTTTGAAATTTACCTACGTTTTAGTTTAATAATGCAAAATTAGTTTAGAGTGGTTGTAAACAGGGTGGTGACTCTGGAGATTCAAACCAAATTGAAATAGTTTATGGTTCTATGGTGTCTTCGGTGAAAGAACCATTTTCTCCTTGGGGAATTTGTCACCCTGATAACATATTATGCTGTAAATGTTTGTAAACTGGAAAAAATAATTCTGAATTTTACAGCAAAATGTACCGAGATTCATATTGCCAGTTTACCGTAATATTATGTTTTGCTGTAAAAATTTTTGGTCGAGAAAAATGAGAAAGTTGTAGCTACTTGAGCTTATAAAAAGATCGAGTTGGAACAGTGGGATTCAAACCTGATTTCTCATTAGTTTCAGAACTGCGAGCTAGCCCCAGTACTGAGTGAGACTCCAGGGAGGGGTGTGAATGGGGAACGCTTCACACTCTAAGTCACGTGGTGTTGCTGCCAATTGACGCTGTAATTTCTTACTTTTTCAAGTAAAATTTACCAAAAGCTTTTTCTGTGCTGTAAACGTTCCATTTTACAGTACTATTTTCCGTGGTGAGCAAGGTTTAAATATTAAGGGGGGAACTCCCAGTTGGACTGACCCCCAGCACGGGGACCGGTGTAATAAGCACCAAGGCCGTCCGTAGCAACCAGACGACTATCGACCGTCGCACCCAGCCGTGCGGGGGGCCCACTACGCCCCCGCACGGCTGATGTCCCGGACGGTGGAACCTAAGGCTTACAGCTAAGTGGTGGGGTGTGTGCGGAGAAAAGTAATATTTTCGATGAAATTTCAACAGTGCAGAGGGAAATGCATAATTAAGAGACATGCATCCATACTTTGTGATAACTGAGAGCTTTATAATTGAACATCTACCAATGAACATAAAAGGAAACCTTCTGAGGAAAATGTTATCAACCTTCATCATAGTAACAAAAAGAAAGGGGAACTGGTTTGCGCAAAAACGTTCAAAACCTCATCCCCAGCAGGAAGGGAGCTGTATGCTGTATGTAATTAGCATTAGACCGACACTTGAGCGTTTCTTGGCCAAACCGGGCACCAGATTTCGAACCCATCGACTTCTTGTTGTGGATTATTTCAAAGGCTTTGTTTAGGATATTAACGAGCAATTTCGCAGAACTGATGAGTGCGATGCACCAATATTCTTTCTTGATATATGGTAAGAGCTACTACTGATCAAAGTTTCTGTCTGCATTTATTTTTTACCTTAGACATTTGTGGAAATTCAGAAAAACTTTTTGCGAAGTGTTTATTTTTTGAAGTCACTACCCTCGCGAAGGTTGTTTGTGTTTTCACTATTTTTCTCAATTCTGCATTTAAACAACTGTTAATTTGTAAACTACAATGATTTCAAAAAAAAATAATAATAATAATAAAGTTGTTATAAATAAATAAATAAATAAAATAAAAACTACGAACGCCTATGAAAATTTAAGTTTTTCTTGATTAGGCAAAAGCACAATCATAATTGTTTACCACGCCAGTCGTAAAATAGTCCTTCCTTCCGTGAGCATCACGAGAAAATTCGTGCAACTTTGGCGGCTAAGTTCTTTGATAATACATATTTAACGTTGTTTTTTCAGTTCTCTCACTATGTCGTTCAATCGAGGTAATTACCAACAGTGTTCGTTTTTTAACAAACTTGCCATGCTACTCACAATTAAAAAGTAAACAGCTTTCTACTGCAAAACGACTATTTTACCAAACAGTGTCATTATCTGTTTCGTGGTTGTCTTAAAAGCTTTGCACTAATTAGTGGGCTGGAGAATCACGAAGAAAAATGGTGGTTAAAATAAAAGCTTTAACAATCTGAGTTCGTTAAATTTTGTAATAGCTTCCGCTTCTGGTAAATACCATCACAGTGTTAAGACTAAAAATATTTCAGAAATAGCAAATAGTCGAACTATTTACAAAAAGACTGAATTGCGTACGACATTGAGAAATATGCTGTACTTGTTTGTCAACAAAATAAAAATAATTTTATAAAGTTCGACTTAGAAATGGATTTTTTTAAAACATTTCATTATTTTTTATTATATTTTTTATTCATTTATTTTGCGATGCTTAAAACACAAAGCAATAGAATTGAGAGTAAAAAAGGGTACAGCGGGTGAAAAAGGGTGTACTTTGAGAAAAGAAGAGGATACCGTACTTGGGGGGAGGGGGTGTGCCTTTTATAGTTGTTGCAAATCATAAACGCAACTTAATAAATATGAAATTCCATGGTTCTGCAATCTGAACATGGCAAACACGTTTTCGTAAGTTCAACAGAAATGGCTTGATATGTGATTCACTAGCACTCAAATTGAGCAGAAAAATAGTCAATGAAAATGAAATAATATTCCAGAAGTTATATTTCTAATTTTAATATTAAAATGGAAAATTAAATTGATCGGAAAAAATAAGAAAACGGAGTTTATTAATAAATTTTTCAAAGCAAAACTCGAGTGAAGAAAATTATGTATTTAAAGTATGAATTTACTCAGGAAATTTAAAATATCTTAAAATTACTTTTTGCATTCTTCAAAAAATAACCTTAAACTTTTAATAATTTATCTGTTAAATTTCAGAAATATCTGCCTCTCGTTCTTACTCTCAATGAAATATTCGACAACAGACAAGAAACCAGGTTACTATTAGTACATCTTATCAAAAAACATGGCATATTCCTGGCTTCAATTAGATAGTCCCTAATGTTATTTACTTTCTGTTATCACGCGATATTTTCCAAGCAGACGATAACTGAAGAGAGATACGTAACAGCACACTTAATGTGTAGTGGAACTTGGCAACAAATAAAAAGGAATGTTATAAAATCCTTTGCGCGTTTCACTATAACGTTTTGTATGATTTTGAATGATAAGTTTAAGTGCCAAAAAAAAAAAAACACTTTGGAGATGTTTTTAACAAAAACTTTAACGTGAAACCCCATTCCAACCAGAGGGAAAATGTATCTTTAATTAGACGGCAACGTCCCCAGCTCGCTACGCTGGCCAACCCTCTCTGATTGCTAAGAATAAAAAAATATAAAAAAGATATGAATCAGAACTTTAAAATTGTGCTCATAAGGATCAAATTCACCATTTCACGTGTAAACAATGGGTTGTTTCCTTCTGTCAAAAGTAGTACTTTTGTCACTGAAATTGATAGAATAAGCAAAATTTTTCCAACAGTTATTTTTAAATTATTTTTTTACTTTATGTCCGATTTTTGAAACAAGGTGTGGTCTTGATGACGTCACAAATGATGCACTTTGCCACATCTTTCTACCACGATTCCACGTTATGATAATCAAGAAGCGAATTAAGATTGCGCTCTACGCTTGCTATCAACCAAATTGTTGCCAATACGCGTGAGTAAAGATGCGAATGAAATATTTTGCTCTGTGAATGGCAATACAGAATGGCATTTCATTATTTGTGATGTCATCAGACAGAAGCATAAACATTGAAAGTACGCCGATTTAAGTAATTGTTTAAAAATATTAAACTTAAACAAATTATTTTAAAAATGGTCAGATCCTATGTTTTTAAGCATGCTCTTTCAGAAAAAAATACTTTTAAAATTTTGGAAACGACCCCATTGCAGTTTGCGAGCTGTTGCCAAACCGCGATTATGAAATTCAGTTCAATTTTTCTACGTCATGGAGTTCCGTTTCAACGGTTGTTTTTTTTACAGGCTGCGACACAATATCATGTGATTTTTGCATATACTAGTTAGAATTATTATCCGAAGTAGACCAGTATGCCTTTTAGTTCATCCAGAATTTTTCAATTTTTTTACCATAACATATTGGTGAAACGAGATTTTACGGACCGGCAACATGGATGAAAGCTAGTTTTTTTTTTTTTTTTTTTTTTTTTTTTTTTTTTTACAGTATATGATTAAATTGGGAAGCTTTTTTAGTTTTTACGAAAGACTTAAGTTCCATTTACCTCCAGACATTCTTTTCTACAACTTTCAATTCTTAAAAGTAATACTCAACGAGGAAAAAAATAAAGTAACTTTTTTATTGACCTACACATTTCGTATACCTTGGTCTCAAAAAAAAATTTTTTTTTCAAAAATAAGGAAAAATAGATAAAGGAAAGGCTTTAAAAAAAAAATCGTGCATATAACGAATCTTTTCTTACGGTAAGATCATACACACATTACGTAAAGTACATATAAAGTACTTTTAATAAAATAGCTGGAAAAAAATAATGTCATTGAAAAAAAATTCATAATCAGATCATTACACCGAAAAATTAACGAGATTTTTTTTTTTTTTTTTTGAAGGGGGACGGGGTGCCAATCCAAATTATTTGCAATAGCATTTTTTACCGAAAACTCCGAGAGCTGAAAAATTACGTTTTAACATTTTCAAAAGTTATTCAGTAAGCGAATATGAAACGTATTAGATGAGGATACCAAACATGCAATTGGACCACAAGGCCTCCCCCACCACACCACCAACCTTCCCAAAAGCATTCCTCTGGATTCGCATCTGTTCGATTCATAAATCATATCAAAAATCGAGCACGATTAATTCCCTCATCACGTGAAAATAGGCAGTTCCCAATCAATTCTCGCTTGAATATTCAAGGATCGGTTGGGGTGTATGCTTTTGAAACGCCGCATTTCGCAATAATCAGACTTGTGAAAGCAAATATTTAACGGGAAACGGGATTATTCAAATTGCTTGCAATTTGTCTTGTTGACACTTTTTGCAAATCAGCAATGGGCACGATCTGCGCCGGAAGTATCGCAGACGACTTCTTCTCTGTGGGAACACTTTTTAATTTGTGGTATGGAATCTTAAATTCGCGTATTTCTGAAATTTCTCCCCATTTTAAAGAGATAACGAAAAGGAAGATTTGGAGTTTTATCGCAGGCTTCTCTCCACCAACCCTTGGTCACATTGCCACACCCACATTATTAACCCTTTGAAGGGCGCTTCATTAATTTTTTAGAAAACTTATGAAAAACCACTATGAGTGGGTTTAATTGATCATCTAGACATAGATTTGTCAGTCAAAATTTTTTTTAATGAATTTATTTCGCAGGAGGTGGTGTTCCATTCACCCCCCCCCCCCACCAAGTGCCGGAAAAAATGTTTATGCATGCAAAATTGAGTTTCAATATTTTATAACTATATGATTAACCTCAAAAAAAAAAATAGTAATAAATAGTTTACTGTTTTAGCGCTGATTAAAAATTTTATTATTTGATTTTTTTTCCATTGTCGAGTTCATTACTTGGAATGATTTGAACAAAAAAAATTGAGCCTACAGTAAAAGATACTTTTGTTGAAATGCCATCTATTTTTGTTCATTAAACTTAAAAGAATAAGACTCAAATGATTTTGATTTTAAAAAACTCTGAAAAAAGGGAGAAAAATAATTAATAAATAGGTTGTTTCGCTGCGCTACCACAGCCCTTCAAAATGCTAGTATGTATGCGCGCTCATATGCAAAATTTTAAGGGGGGGCTCAGATATTTTCCCCATGGTTTGGCAGGATATTCACCCCACGGAAACCGATTTCAGCACAAATTAGAGTTATTACAATTTAATATTTTTAATAACTTAGTGATTAATGGCTAGAAAAGAAATGTTTATATTTTTGCAAAGAAAAAAGTACTAAAAGCAAGGAAGCTCTTATCGCAAAGGGGGGCTTGAACCCCCCTTGCCCCCTATATGGGCACCCTTGCTAGTACGGGCATATCCAGAGGAGGCGAGGGAGGGCAGTTTCTCCCTTCCAAAACAAAAAGAAAATATTTGAAATGAAACCAAGCACGAAAAAAAATCTTTTAAAAATGAATTTGTCCATAAGTCGGCTTTAGTAACTTTTGTGACTGATTTTCCTAGTGTATATTTCTTCTCATTGAAAAGGGAAAGTTATTGGTATAGTCGGGCTAATACCGCAATACTGCCGTGAGGAGGTAAACGCAGTTTCTAAACATTTTCGTTTCTCTCTTTTTTTTTTTTTTTTTTTGGATTTTTGTCATTGATTGTACAATAGTTTTTTTTATACAAGCTTGCTTATCTGGTTTTTGCTCAAAATAAAGCAAGAGAAAAACGTCAAATTCCAACATTTCCCTATTGATAGGATGAAATCCAAAATACGTTTCTTCAAATTTCTCAAAAACTCATTTCTGCAAATACCGCTACTAAGGTAACACGAGGGGTAATACAGCGTCAAAAACACCTCCCTTTTCCCCTAACTCCCCACAAAAAAAGTCTTCTTTCTTTGGTAAAAGTATGTTATTGCACGAACTCCTCCCCATACACAGTGAAAAAGTTTTTGTTTCCAATGGGGCTGTATAAGAGATTCACCTCAAGAGGAGTCTGGGCCATAACCAGACCTAGTGCGCTCCCATACAATGCATCAGTCTTTCGTGTGTCACCATTAAGGCGCTGGTGCCTGACACAGTAGTTTTTTGACACCCAGTTTCCACCAGATGGAGGCACCTGGGCTTTCGTTTGATGCGAAATTGCACTAGGAATTTAATTTTGCCTAGGGATCTCTAAACTAAATGAGTACCATACGGATCTTTTACATGCCGCATAATCATGTGACATGGGCTCTGATGATTTTCTGCATCACCGAAAATCCTCCGACTGGCCACCTCAGGCAGGCCAGAACCCGGGTCCGCAGGCGTAGAAGTCCAGCGCCTAACCATTACGCCACCAGCCGGTCAGTGAAAAAGTTTAAATTTAGAAAATTAACTCACCCCAGGTCAGGGGCGGACTGGCTACGTGTGAAATGTGGAAAATTCCACATGGGCCGTCCTTAACTGGGGCCGTTTTCTGTGCATTCAATGTGTACGTACCATTTTCCTCAATTTTATTTTTTTGAAAAAAGTTCTTAGCTAGGCCGGCCGTTCTTGTGTCGAGGGCTGCATCAGCCAGAACTGCTCTTTTTGTTTGGGGGGGGGGAGAGAGGAGGGAGAGGAGGACGGCCGCTCCTTTTTCAACGGTCACTCTCAGGACGTTAGTCTGTTCTTGCCTATAACTATTACCGTATCTTGTTACGTAGGGAAAACGAAACAATGTCTTTGTTGGGTGGTCTTCGTCCGAAGCGAAGCCTTCAGGATCCATGGGTGTCTCTCGTATCTGTTCGGGATTGATGTTTCCTGGAATTCTGGTAAGGAGTTTTATTGGGGGTGGGGATCTTTTTTGTGGCCATCAGAGAGAATCTGAGACTGTCTGGGAAAAGATTACATTAAACCTTTTTCTAATGAAATAAGAGAAAGGCGCCATCCTAAGAATAGAATGTATAGGAGCAAAACGTCTGCTAAAAAGCTTTTTTTTTTTCATTTTCATCCTTCGTTTTTTTTGTTATGTTTCCCAGCACTTTGCAATAGATAGATCCATGACTTTCTCAACCAATTAGATAATTTTGAGATCTCCTCAATTTCGTCTCCGAGGGAAAAAACGACTCATTTGTTATACACCGTGTTTACTCAATGGGATTGCATGTGTTTTAAATCCAACGGTGACAAGAATCTTTTTTTAGGTAAGTTTAATATTTTTAATCATCATGTGTTTTTTATTTATTTATTTATTTATTTATTTTGTCATCAGCACTTTAAATAATAAGAACTTGAACTATCGGTTATAATTATAACAAATTGACGGTGTTACACAAAAATGAGTCAACGCGCCAAGCAGTACTTTTGAGTAAATTGAGTTCTAAGCTGAATTTCATAGATGACATATTAATTCAGAATTTGGCTTAAATTGTCTTTGTATCCCCGTAGTGTATCAGTTTATCTGCCAACATATGTGAATAACTCATTATTTTTTTGAAAATGTTTGTTGGATAACTCATTTTTGTATATCACCGTCCACTTCATCTATTTTCGTTTAACAAAGATAAAATTCACAAAAGTACAAACAGTATAAATATTTAAAACAGTGATTTCCAACATTTTTTTATCCGTCGCCCCCTTACTTTTTTCTTGAAAAAAGCAAATTTTAGATTAACGTAAAATCGATATTAGTATTTTTTGCATACAGTGAAACCTGTGTAAGTTGACCACTCGTGGTGCAGTACTTTGGTGGTCAACTTAGACCGCTGGTCAACTTATAAAGGGCAGTAATGGTTTTTTCAAATATTTTTTTGTCATTTCTCGCACCGTGTATTCATTTTTCGAGGAATTCACCCTTATTACTCTTTCTGTTCAACTAACTTTCATTGTTTAAAATTATTGAAAGTGAAACCATAATTAAAAATACTATTCAAATAGTTTTGTTATTTTTTCCTTGTTTTAAACTATATTAGACACCGTAGTTTTAGAAATTCCATATGTGCCAGCTAATTTTCTTTGGCTTTCTCCTTCTTCAATTCATTTTAATATTTCATAATTTTTATTAATTTCAAGTTCAACTAACTTTCTTTTTGAAGCCTTTTTATGTAACACTTATAGCACAAAGAGCAACAAGCTCGACTCTCTCAGTTCATAAAGGCAAAATTAAAATCTCCTATATCTTAATCCCTTGCACCCGAAATAAGCCAGACGGGCTCTTTAGCAAGCTCATATCTGCGTACTAGAGATGAGACGGGCTCAGCCCGGGCCCGACAGCCCGAGCCCGAAGCGGGCTCGGGCTCTTGAACCGAAAATAGGTTTTGGGCTCGGGCTCAAGCACAGATATTCAATCGCCAATCTCGATACAAATTCAAAGCAAATAAACATTTTCCTACTGTGAGAAAATGAAAGGAGTATTTAAAAGAGTTCAATCAATGTCAAATTTACACCCCCCCCCCCCAAAAAAAACAATTAAATAAATAAATTAACACCAATTTATAGTGTTTTTTTTTTCGCGATTACTATATTGCAATATGTCATACAGTAATGCATTTGTAGTGGAGCATTTTAAGAAAATTTAGAAACTTCTCTCTGTTAATGAACAACATTTGACGTAACCTTTTTCATTAACAGAGAGATCATGTCAGACTGTAGAAGGTTCAGTTTTTGATACAAGAAAGTTTCCTTCGGGCTCGGGCGGGCTCGAATTTTGGTCCGAGACAATATCACTCGGGCTCGGGCGGGCTCGGTTACAAATTTTCGGGCTCGGGCGGCCCCGGGCTCTCAAAAATGAGCCCGAACTCATCTCTACTGCGTACCCGCAGTGCGGGGGGCTCACTTCCTCAAGGGGGCTAACGGCCCTAGAAATTCAAGAAAAAAAGAAAGAAAAACTAGCATTAAGACTTATTAACTTAACAAATAAACACTGCTGGCCACTAGGGAGATGCCCTACCCATTTTGTTGCAGAGGGCCCAAAATGTACAGCCCCGGGCCTTAGCACAATTCCAGTATTGCCACAACCTATTGCAACTGAAAGAAAACACTTTGTACTTTTCTACTGACACCTATTTTTATTGAACAAAGTACAAAAAACTATCTCAAATAGAACAACAAAAGAAAAATAAGGTTGGAGAATAAAGAGCAGCATAAGCTTTATGCTGCTGTTTAGTTAGTAAAATGCTAGTCCGTCATCGAAGCGTTAAAAACATTCTTGGAAAGCTATCAAATAATAATAATAATACAATAATAATAAATTAATAAATAATAAAATAAAATAATTTACCGAAGAAAGTTTAAAACAATAAACCAAGTGTAAGCTTACAAAGGGTTTTTACACTACTCCAAACCAAATTTGGCGTACATTAGTGGTCAAGATAGACAGGTGGTCAAGTTAGAGGTTTTCCTTCATTTTATAAGATAGGACTAATTCCGTTCCTGACAAAATAGGTCAACATAGACAGGTGGTCAACTTACAAGGGTGGTCAACTAGCAGAACATTTTTCTTTTTTTCTCCCCCCCCCCCCATTTTTTTTGGCATAAAATTTAGGATTTGGAAGAATAAAAAACTTTGGCAGTTTAAACTTGAAGAAAAAAAAAAAAGAAGAGAGAGAATGGTTTGTTCCGGTGTCCAGAACCTGCCCTGAATACAATTCGTATGCTTGTCCAAGATATGAGGATGTGCATGGCCCTCCTGAATTTAATTCATTTCTTTTTTAAACTCATGATTTTTTGTCTAAACTCTGGACGATCGATTTTGCATACGTTTTCACTTTCAATATCTGCTGTTTTGTTTCAATTTTTAAATTCTTATGATTTATGTTTATTATTATTAATAAACACAAATTATTAGAATTTAAAAATTGAAAAAATATAATGATTTATGTTTATTACTTATGTTTATCATTATTATTATCATTTAAATTTTTGTTTTGAATGTTCATTGCCCCCTGAAGGAACCAAATCAACCTTTTGGGGATAATAGCTTCAGGTTGGAAACCACTGATTTAAAATATACTGGATATTTCACTTGATTAGAAATAAAAAGCAAAATATCCTTTTCATAACGTTCTCTTGAGGACTTTTGTTAATTTCAAAATGAATATCAACTTAAAATTTCAGTTGACAATCAGCAATTATGCTATAGAATTTGTAATTCATATTGAAAGTTATCCATAAGCTTTTATGTGATTTGTTTTGATTTTTAAAGAGAAAATGTCTTACATTTTTAGATACATCTATTTAATTCATGAATTGTTTTTTACATTTAGCTTTAAATTTTATGACGTAGTAACATTCCTGAAGTAAATTTCAGTTTTGCTGTTAAATAAACAAATTAGTTAAAGAAAGAAAAAAAAACAGAGAGAGAGAGAGAAAGTGAGAAAGGGTTTACGCTACAGTAACCAATCATAATTTCCTATATTAAGTTGGTGTTTTATGTTTCATATAAACAATCTTAATGAATTCTTAAAAACAGATTAATAAAGTGTAAGGTTAAACTCTAGCTTTGAATACGTACAATACAATTTTAAGAAAAGACTTTTTTAAAAAAAGAGTTGTTTCTAAAGGGTAAATAGTACCGCTCATGGCCATATGAGGTAGTGAGAAGCTTTTGCCGGACATAACGGATGTTTTGTCCCTCGGACGTTTTGGACCTGGACGTTATATCCATGGACGTTTTGGATCTGGACGTTATGTCCGGTTCCCAGTGAGAAGCAAAGGGATGTAAGTGGCAAAATTAAAAATTTGGAGATAACCAGTACAAATGGTAGGTGGACCCCTTCTCTGTCTTGGGGCAAGAGATAGTACTATTAGCAGCACTGGTAGGTGCCGCTGTATAGCATGATTTAGAAAAAATAATCAATGAAAGCCTACCTAGGATGTGATCTTTATACGAGTTTTACTGAAAACTTGAAAATGTCTTCTTACACCCCTTTGCTTCTCACTGCCTCAAATGTATTACGTTTTGTTTTAAATAAGAATTTTTATTCACTTTTACATAAACGAAATACTCTTAAATGCGGATTTTCAAAGAAGCCATATCGTTTTCACAGTGGTTTTTTTTATTGCGTAGAGCAATTTAAGCTTGCAAATATTTTTTAGAAAGTTTGATCCTTGAAACATCATCTGTATATTATGGACGTTTGCTGTACGCTTGGTTTAAATCAATCTGCTCACTAGTTTGCTTGAAATAAAAAGTTAAATTAGGATTTCTGAAAAAAAAAAATCTTGGTATTTCAGCGGGGGGAGAGAGGTGAGGGGGTGCTGGGGGGGGGGAGGAATTTTTTTTTTTTTTGAAAAAAACACACTAGAAACTTTTTAGGTTTGGAAAACTACATCCAAACTTTTTTGGATGGGGCCGGCATGAATTTTTTTCCACATTAAAAGTTTAGGGCCAGTCCGCTCCTGCCCCAGGTCTGTCATTTCAAACTTTTACGGAGGATGGGGGAGCTTTTTTTAAAATAGAAAAACCTAGACAAAACGATAATTTAAATATAGCGTCTTTCAGAAGAAAATAAGCAGTTTGTGGGGAAAGAAACCACAGAAAGCTACCAAGTTTCATTATTCCACTTCTCACAAGAACGATACTTCAAAAAAAAAAAAAAAAATCGGTACCCACTAAATTTAGAAACGCAAGTGTGACACTTCGATATTTATCAGTTTCAAGAGCATAAACACCGAGTTAAAGGTTACGGGGGAAGGGAAGAGGACACTTAACAGAGGCATAAGCTCATTAAGCGACTATTTCTAGAGTTTTTTTTCTTTTTCTTTCTTTTTTTCATTTTGTTTTAATCGTTGGGTAGTAAAAAAATTCCCTGAACCCGTTTACCACGTATTTTCGAAATTTTTACGCAAAATAACGCACTTTATTATCTTTTTCTGTCATCAGAATAAGAAAATTCCTTATAATACAACAGGAAATTCAGCAAAAATACGTGTTGAAAAGGGAGCCCAATACCTTTGATCCAAATCAGAAAATTTTCATAAACAAACAGAACTTCTCAAAATCACCATTTACTACTCCAACAAACCTTCAAAACATCGCATTAAATTTGGTATTTGACGGTATCATATTTTGCAAACTTTCGTAGCCCAAAAAGTCGTTTTTAAAAATTTCGCTACACAGTAAAGAAACGATAATCTGCGCGAATCGCCGAGATAATATATAACAACGAAATTATCTTAATAATCCTTCCCAAATGATTATATTTTGACTTTTTTGGTCATCTGCAATCAAATTTATCTTTTTCTTGGAAGTGAAGTAAATCGGCCGGGACACCGGGATTTTGTCTGAAAACTGGGACAGTCCCGGGCAAACCGGAACGTCTAGCAAGCTGTACGTCTAGCAAGCAATGTAGTCACACAATCAGGTATAATCTTCAATAACTTTACTTTAATCATATACAACTTAACTTATAATAACTTTCTTGGATTTAAGCGTTAAATAGCCTTTGAGCATAGCAATGAAACACCTTGAATATCATACGTTTTTCCAGCGGCGCGGCGTAGCGATTAGGGTAATACATTAAATCTTTAAAAGACTTCCCCCCCTCCCAAAAAAAATAAATAAATAAATTCCTGTAAATAAGAAAGAATGAATGAAAAATCCGGCTGTCACATGGGTTGCTAGGTCAAACCCACATGGCGACATCGAAGGCAACATCAAATCGAAGAGTAAAAAGAGTCAAAAGGACACGATGACGGAAATTGACCGAAAGCAATTTCCAGAAAATTGTATTACAATAATTGCGATTAACTCACTAATTCACTCATTTACTATTCCAGAGAAGAAAAAAATGTAAATCAATATAGTAGCCCTGAAGTAAAGTATGATATTTTCGAATTTAAATTATTTAATTAAAATAAAATGGTTGGACAGACCATATATATATTTTTTTTCAATGGTTTAAATTATTATTTCTAAACTAATGAGATATGCTTCCTTTACGTTGGAACCATAGCTTTCAAAACCTACAATTTGTTTCGTCATTGCTGTATTAATACAGCAAAAATATTGGCTTGCTCATAAGCAAGTTACCAGAGGTTGACTTTGGATGTCCCGCACGTGACGCATGTAAATAAATTTTATTTTAAATAACAAAATGCTTAATAAAAATATAATTATGTCAGGAGTATCTTTGTGTCAAATGTAAAGATTAAAAAAAAATGCTTACCCCTGTTTCATTAAACTATTAAGAGATATGACGAAATGTTAATGAAATTCAGGAGTATTTTTGTCCCGCACGTGACAGTGGAATGGCCCATATACATACAGTGGTGGTAAAAAAAATGCATCATGAGAGGAATATCATCGCGACTTGCATTCAACACACAGTCAAGCATCCCGTAGCCCAGATGATTTGGGGATGTATTTCTAATCAAGGAGTTGGTGGGACTTCACTTTGTGCAAGGAACAGTAAACGCTCAGGTGTATATTGGCACGTTAGAAGAGAAATTGCTTCGTATAAATACTATCCGGGATCACTTTACTTCAGTTCCAAACGTCATTTTCTAGGATGATTCTGCTCCGTGCCATAGGGCAAAACTGGTAAGTAACAATTTAAAAACCTATATCCTGCCTTAGGCATAAATTGACACTGGGTTAAGTCATTTTTTTTCTCTAAACTCACACGCAGGTTCAGAAATGGAAAAATGAGCTTGGGGTCAGTAGTTTGTCTTGGCCCGGAAACAGCCCCGATCTACGTAAACAATTCTCGGATTCCTGCTGTTAAATGTTTATTTCATAAGTTTTGCAGAATTTCACATACATTCATCGTTAATCGGTCGACCAAAACTTTTCACATAATCCCATAATGCGAGGGTGATGCAAATTTTTTTACCAGCACTGTACTATACAATATACAGTGATTTATTCTAATTATACACAGCATAAAATTAACGCATTTTAAAAAGATTTATCGCAAATTAAAATGAATAACATCGGAAATTTAATTCATTGTAAATATAGCGAAGTACATTTACGATATTAGTTTATTGTTATTTTCTTCTGTTAGTTTGTCACAGAAAAGGGATCTGCATTAAATATAACAGCATTTTTCATCTTTCCAAAAACCGAATAAACGGCAAAAAAAAGAAAAAGAAAGTTAAAAATAATAAAAATAGGTTTAGAAATAATTAGAAAAATAACTTAAACGCATATTCAAATCAATTATAAAATATTAATTATAATTGATATGCATTCGCTATTGGCACAACAGAGAAAAAAGTTCAAAGCAAATTCAAACCATGGCCCGTCATTTCAAGAACTTCCAGTGCGAGCGGAGGTATATATTAAAATCATTTTGGAAAGAAAAACAAAAACCACGCCCACATCAATGTAAATACACTGATCTCTCATAGCCGGGAGGGCGATTTATGCCCCCTCCCCCCCTAATTGACCGGCCTAATTCATACAAACCCACCAGTGCTCGTGTCAAATTTACCGAGAACTCGCGTATACGAAAAATTTCGCACACCACTCATTTTCCTCATCCCTCAATGTTAAAAATGTTTTTTAGTTGAAAATATTTCTTTAATTATTCTAAACGCCAAATGTTACTTTAAAAAATAGGAATGCTAGCTGAAACAAATAAAAAAACTTGAGAATCAAAAAAATAAATAAGTAAAAATTCTTTTGGTTTGAGTATTTTGCTCATGGCGCGAGTTCAGGAGCGTCAACCTTGCATTAATTCTGCCGTGGGCTGGTAAAGGGCAGTAACTGCTAATTTTTCATTTTTGCCATCAATTGCTCGATCGTATTATTGAAGTTGATTTAGTTTCCGCTGAGAAAAAACGTCCAGTTCCAACATTTTCCTGTTGTTAGTAATAAATCCAAAACTCGTTTCTTCAAATATCTTAAAAACTTATTTTACAGAAACTGCCCACGGTGGAAATTATACTTAAAATATATTTCAATCTTTCACTATTTTAGACTTTTAATGTGCAACTGTTTTTTTCATACCACAATGCTTTTTTCCTCTCTCACATGACATAGGTAAGAGAAATTACAAAAAAAAAAAAAAAAAAATAAGTACTCACCACAGTTGACTAGTCCAGGACCATGGAAAAATACGATGCATAAACACAGTAACACTTTCCCAGACTTGGTAAATAAGTCATTCATATTGGTCACACGTACACCAATTCTGTTGCTTGAGCACCAAAAAAACCGTTCGACGAAGGAGCAAGCAATTAATAACACAAGTTCCACAGCAGTTGCTGCACACCACCACCATTTACTAGGAATTTTAGCACATAAATCCATGTTTTTTGCTCGATGCACCATATTATTACCCGTGAACTGACTTATCCATTTGAATTCAGACGGTTTTTTTTCTAAAACATGCTTTTTTTCCAGCACTCATAAAACATTGGATTTTACATCACTTCGGGAATAATTATTGCGGCGAAAACAAAAAAATAAATCAGGTGTTTTAGTAAACACAGCATCTATTTTCTCAATGTTCTTTCAAGCTTTTATAAATAGACTGTGATTCTCAAAAGCTATTCATAGTTCTTTGTTGGACTCAACACAATGTGCGGATCGTTTTAAGAATTAAAAAAAAAGAATCAAGTGCTAATCTGGGTTACATACACTTGAAGAGGAGCCAAAAATGTTCACAACGTGAGAAGGAAACATAGTATATTTCACTCTTATATTATTTTTAATTTCTGAGCTTTGAACCGCAATGTTTACAACACACATCCCGCAGAGTTCAACGTGTTGTGGTGATGGCCACGGGGTGTTAAATGAGGTGTGAAAAGAATAATAGCATAACACCTCGGTATAGGTGAGTTAAAATTTCACCTCTATATTTTCGTTCTTGCACCTGAATCGCACAGACCAATCGACGTCCATGTTTCAAGAGCGAAGAGAAGAATAAATCACTAAATTTCGGATCCCCCGAAGGTATCCTATCTGCATCTCAGCTGCAGCAACTTCAGGGGTGGAACAGAATGCGAAAAAATCGCGGGAACACACTTTTTTTCGATCGAGCAGATCCACGTACTTGCTAGTCAAGTGCCTTCTGCTGGTTTGTTGGCAGACGGCCGGGGGGAAAGGTGTGCAGGGAAACAGTGCTGCATCATGTGACACGTGACGTCAGGTTAAGGGGGGCGGGATCTCGGCCCGCGCAAAAACGGCGCCCTCTCTTGGCAGTTTAAGGAGCTCGAAAAGCTGAGATCGATTGTAACGCTTCAGTTTTGTTTATTATTATTATTTTTTCCGGTTCACATCGTTTTTTCTTCCTTTTTTCTTATTCTTAAGCGCCATTTGATAGGATATATCTTTTATTTAGTTTCGGCTTTAGGTTCTTTTTCCAGTAAAGAAGCCGTGTCCAGTTCTGAGTGAAATTCCTGGGATTATATCGATTATCTTTTTTTTAAAGTCATAGTTGTGTAAAAATGTTTTCGAAGCTATGCAATGCTGACAAGAATTAAAAGAACGATGGTAAATTTTGCTTTTAAAAATTTTCTGTTGTCAAAAAAATAAATCCGCCTTTTCGTTGTACAAATGGTTTTTCCGAGAATAATCTTCTAAAATGCTTTAATAATAGCATGTTATTGCGATTATCATGAGAGAAAAATCCCCCGCTAAAAACGAGTACAAAAATTATACTGCATGCAGCCAGCCAATATTTATTTATTTATTTGTTTTATTTTTTATTTATTTTTATTTATTTCTTTATTTTTTATTTTTTTAAATTTTATTTTATATATATTTTTTTGAGGGGTACTGACTTCAAAAAAAGTCTGCTCACCTTTAATATTTTCTGCAGTTTCTTTAAAGGTTGCAATATATCTGTCCCTGAAGTCTGGGAAAAGAATGCAGACGTTTTAAATTTTCTGCATTTCTTTTGAAAATTAAAAATTATCTGTACTTTTTCATTTCCATCTCGTCTTTTTTGTATAGTGTAGTTACTTTCAAGGGTATTTTTTATCTCTTAAAACTTGACCGATCATTCAATTGTCAGTTTTTTAAATCGACAACTGCAACTGTATTATATCCAATTTTTTTTATATCGGTATATCTTCTGCTAGATATTTTTATTGGATATAAAATCGAATTGGAAGCGTAATAATAACATGTCACACGTTCTTTTTTCTTTTTCTTTTTCTTTCGTTCTTTATTCCATTTACTTATTCATTTATTTATTTGGAATTTTTTTTCATTTTATTAATACGAAGTAATAAAAAAATCTACTTTTATTATGCAATCTTTAAACTTGTTATATGAAGCATTTAGAAAAGTATCAATATCGCATGAACTATGAAAATTACTGAAAAATAAAAATAAATAAATATGCGTCACCTTTTAATATAATTCAGAGATTTCGATGTATATCGTCGTAGTGGAAATTTAAAGTAAATTTCGATTTTCTAATAAGTGAAATATGAGCAATGAACTGAAAGTTAAGATGTGTGTTGCAGCTTTGAACAATTCTCCTGACGAAATAATACCTAAAGCGCGGAATGGTTAAAAAAAAATAAATAAATAAAGTCATTGATTTTCCACTTACTTAGCGACTGAAAATTTACGATCAGTTTCACCTAGGTTAATATATTCTTCAAAAAAAAAAAAAAAAAAAAAATACTACTAAGCATACTAAGCAAATTTAATCCGTAAAAAGATCTCATATTATTCAAATGTTTCTTCTTTGTGTTTAAAAAAGATTTTTTTTGAGCAATCATGAATGGTTTCACTTGTTATATTTACTTTGCCGTACATTGGTGTTAGCTCCTTTTATTTACTCTGATTGCTAGATAGCGAGTTACACGATCAATTGCTTTATGTGACATTTGAACATCATGTGAAAAATATGTCGCGTTTGCTCTTTTTTATAGACTCCTTGAATGCAGCCACACCCAACTCAAAAAAGTTAAATTAGTGAGGAATTAAAATAATCTCCTCGTCTGCTATTTTCGCATAAAAATAGTGTTTAAATTTTATTAGTTTTCTTTCTCTGCCACCTCTTTTTAGGGAGAGGGGTCAGAGATATTTTTGAATTTAAAACTTTTACTCTTGTGAAAATTTTAATCAATAACTGTCGTCTGCTACAAATTTTACAGGTAGTGACAAATTATAAATTTTAGAAATATTTACCGGATATACAAGGTGTCTCAAAAATGACTGAAACATTTGAAAATCAATAACAACTAAACGGGCAGCGATAGAAATATACCGTTTATTGCATTATGCTTGGGATAGCAGTAAATTTTCAGACAGACGAACTTTCAAAATTAGTTACAACGTTCCTCAATAGATGGCGCTGCAGGTATTTTAAACAGAGAAAAATAAACGCGATCTGTAAGATCGCCAAAATGACCAGTATATTTGAAAAATCAATAAAAACTAAACGGGCAGCACTGATTTTTCAAATATACAGGTCATTTTGGCGATCTTACAGACTACGTTTTTTATCTACTTTAAAATACCTGCAGCGCCATCTATTGAGGAACATTGTAACTAATTTTGAAAGTATGTCGGTCTGTCTGAAAATTTACCGCTGTCCCAAGCATAATGCAGCAAACAGTATTTTTCTATCGCTGCCCGTTTAGTTTTTATTTATTTTTCAAATGTATAAGTCATTTTTGGAACACCCTTTAAAAGATTCCAATTATTTTCATGTAAAAAAATTTTGCAACTCACTATTTTTTCCGACTTAATGATAATGATTTTATGGGAAATTCTGCAATGATTTAAAATAAATCGACTTCTGTTTCGTAGTGAATTAATTCGACGAATACTGAGCATTAATGTTTTCAAATCAATTTTGGCTAAAATATTTATCATTTAAAATCACAATCCATGAATATTGAATGAATTACGAAACATGTACCAGCCATAAGCCTTAAAGTGCAATGTTGCATTATCCTCCGAGAGAAAGAACGTCACAAACAATATATCAATTTGCGAAGATTTAATCTAAACAACATTTATTCAAAATTACAAGAACCGTTACTGAAAATTATTTTTCTTTCGTCGAAAATACCTTTGCATCTAAAATTAAAGTATCAGATAAGACGCACAACAAATTTTTCTTTCTCTAGGAAAAATAATTTCGTCACCTCGGAAGGAAAATATCATACGAATATGAAATTTAATGTGCCTAAAAGAAAATTGCAAGATGACACACTGGATTAAATTCCAAAATATTTCTTTATTATTTGATCGTTATGACACACTCTCCGTTTTAAAAAATAGCGAGGGAAGTGATGACTTCGCAAGTTCTAGAACCATCGCATTGTGTCGAAACATCACGGAGTATTATGTTACGGAATTAATTCTTTCATTTTTCAGACACGGCTGTAGGAAAAAAAAAAAAAATTCTGAACTTTCCATACGCTGATGGCGCTCTGGTCTGGGAAATTATTATTCTGAAACAACATTGATTAAAGTTGCATTTTGGCTCAAAGTATACAATTTGTAAATTATTTTGCTCAAAAAGGTTTTACTAAGATTTGAAATGATCATATTTCTTTTTACCATGTGTGATCCAAGAAATGAAAACATGAATAATTCTGATACTATACAAATCGTTAGAAATGACTAAAATTTAAAAATAAATATTATGAGGTGAGAAAAGCATGCATTTTAGTTCGCATCTATACTATTAAAACCTTTGTGCGTGTATGCTATATTACCCTGCATTATCATGTCGGAGAAAAGTGATGTTGACCAGCATGCCGGTAAATTCGAATTTTCCGGCATGCCGGATAACTTGAGGTTTATTTTGCAACAAAACAAAAGCAAATTTTCATACAGATAGAATTGTGTATTGCATATAATACGTGCTTGTTATTTATGGTAGGTTACATTAACTGATTTAATTATATGCCAATAACCTCATCTATTCAGAAGCAATCATTGTTACTGAGATTCGTTCAGAACTTTTTTTAAATAAATTATTTTAGGTTACTTTTAGGGAGATGAGTTTAATTTTTATTTACTGAATAGCTAGGGTAAATTTCCTAACGCTGTGTTAGGGGCGGTGACTTACCGCTTAAATGTTTGCTTAGATATAATTTATTTTTTAATAAAATTATTCGTTATTTAATAATATTTTTTCTTGTAAAAATAACAAATGACATTGTTACTTAATATTTTTTACAAAATTAAACTGTTAATGAATACTAATAAGATATGTACAGAACTTATATTATTTTTAAGCTAAACACAAACTTTTTATAGAAGTTTTTTTTCCTAACCTCGGTTTTTTTTCGGCATGCCGGAAAAGAGCAGGCAAGTGTAATTGAAATTCTGGTGTCCCCCGAATTTTGCGGCATGCCGGATAATGCGGTGTAATACATTATGTATATGTATATGCGTGTGTGTATGTAGCCCTATCTCCTCCTGACTGTCAATGTCTACCGGTCAATATTGATACTACTGGATACAGGACCTTCAGAGAAAACCATTCCGTGCTGTCTCACCCTCTAAACCTTAAGGAGCCGGACATCCCGAGGCCTTAAAATCATCAAATGTCACCCGCCGCATGCGGCATTGAGCCAGTTTAGGTGGTGAACAGGGGTTGGCGAGAAAAATGAGCAGGGGCGGAGCCCTCTAGTTTAAAATTAAAGCGTGCAAACATGAAGCAAATAAATACTGCACTGAATATTATCTGGTATCAAGGAATTTCTAAATAGCTAAATACGTAACAAAAACTTTATCATTTTTTAATGACAAAATCTTTTTTCTTAGTCCACGAAATATTACCAAATGATTATCAAATTTTGAAGGGAGCTTGTAGCATCACTTACCTTAAATTTCAGAAATAACTATTTTCTGACTATGGGATCAGCAACATGTCCAATAATTTAGTGTTAAAATATTCACAGACATGTGTAGCCACAAACTTAGTGAAAGATTTTAGTTTCAATTTGCCTCACTACTACACTTTGTCATATATTCCCCTA
This sequence comes from Uloborus diversus, assembly GCF_026930045.1. Taxonomy (NCBI): domain Eukaryota; kingdom Metazoa; phylum Arthropoda; class Arachnida; order Araneae; family Uloboridae; genus Uloborus; species Uloborus diversus. Next base: position 58,016,177 of record NC_072738.1, read on the forward strand.
CTTGCTTTTGTAAGAAAAAGTATGAATAATTCTGCTTAAAATATAACCGGATATATGACGCTAGAAATTCTATAATAGAAATATTCTAATTTCAATTTGCTCCACTATTTCACTTTACATATTCCATTACTTGCTTTTGTCAGTAAGAAATGTGAATAATTCTGTTGTGCGTTTTCATTGGCAGTTTTGATGTTAAAAAAGTATTGCATGGAATATAGTATATAATAATCTAGTAATCTTTCTGAGCAAATGAATTTTGTTCTAACATGATAAGAACTGTGATTAATGTTCCTACGGGCGAATTGGTGACATGTACCCCCCCCCTAAACAGTGTTAGATGTAGTACATATAACTATATATGAGTAAGATAATGCACTATTGTAGTAGTATATGGAGGAATGTGGGGCAAACTGAAATTTTGAAATATTAACTCTGTTTGTAGCTTTACCTACCTGGTAGCATTTTGATTATGTAGTAACACACGTAGTCTATTTTACTCAGGAAAAAGTCGCCACTCAAGATCAAAGCATGTTCATTCAAGTTATTTTTAAAAATGAATTCTCATATTGCAATATTTTGTTGTAGGTCAAAATTTATTTCTGCAAATTGATAAATTTCTTCTTATTAACATTTAAAATACTAATTGAGACTTATTAATATTCGGTATTTATTTAGTTGATATTAAACTTATTTTTATTATAAACGTTCGGTACAACTAACCAAATGCGTGCAGAGCCAAATGGATGTAGTACATTTCGCGTACTTATCCAATCATTTATTAGATCACTAGGAAATTCATTTATTAATTAATTTATTTAAATTCCTTTATTTATAAAAATTCATTTATTTGCTCATTCGTTCAATCATTTATTTTCTCATTGATTCACTATTTTATTTACTCATTTACTTTTATCATATTAATTAATTTTTAATTATTAAATTAACTAATTTTAATTAATTAATTAACTCATTTATGGTTTCATGATACATTCATTTATTCATGATTCCTTTATTTACTCATGTATTTGACAAAAAATATTTTAAAAAGAAAATAGGAAATATTTTACTAGGAACATATTTATTTTCACTTGCACGATGGGAAAAAAAGTAAAGATTTTTCTTTTCTTTTCTTTTTTTTTTGAAATTCTAAATTTATTGCCAAAAGAAAAAATAATGTGTCAATGCAAGTTTTAATAAAAAAAAAAAAAAAAACACATTTTATGTGCTGTTATTTTCAAAACAAATTTCCAATTTGTTCATTTTAAAAAAGGTTATCTTAACTATTTCCCTTTGCTCTACATTCCCCTGCTAAGCATATGCAAAAATGTTGTTTGTAGAGTTTATCAGTCTTTTGAGTGAATATTTTTTATTGTAACATGAAATTGATCGTGGATTAATGTTATGCTTCTTATGGGGTAATATGTTTTCTCCTTTAGCTATTTGTTGTGACTGATTATTACCAAACTGTAGTCGCATCCACTGATAATAATTGCCAGGGTCTGCGTTACCATTTTTATCCGGGAAGAATATCTCTTTATGAATAATGTTACACAAAGGTAAAATGCCTCTGGTAATAGATATTGTACTGGGAGTTGTGTGACATACTTCGGAAATGAGAAGAAGAAAATGTCTTGGTATAGAATAGCACATTTTGATGATATTGGAGTAACGTGTTATTTTCAGTAAGATACTTGTTATGCTTGAGTAAGTGCTATGTATGTAACGTTCATAAGTACTGCATTCAAACACAATAATTTTATTTTATTTATTAATTAATCAATTTTATTTATTTATTTTTATTTATTTATTTATTTATTTATTTATTTATTTATTTATTTTTGATAAAAGACTGGGCAGAATGTAATAGCTAAAATACTTGTATTCTTTATATGTTCTACTTGATTTCTGAAAATTGAATTGTTTCGTTTTTGGTATTACTCTTATCACAAAATCTAATAAGCAGATGTAGGTACATGAATTAATTTAAAACTAAGTTTTAAAAATAACATTTTCGGCTTTTAAAACGGTTTTGCCTTTAGCACAACACAAAATGCAGAAGAAAAACATATTTATTTAATTATTTTGATGAAGCCTTTTTTCCCATTCATGTTATTTTAATGCATATTTTTAAAGATCAAAGCAAATATTACATTTCTTGAATTTTATTCAATAGCATAGAAATTTATATATATAAAAAAAAAATCCTTCGAAAAGAGGAAAGAAATAAAGAAACGAATATTAATTTTTTCAAAGCATATCTTTTACGAGAAAAATAACTCTAATGTAATTATAAAAAGTATATTTTTTCTAAAGCTGTTACTGTTTTATTAGGATTTCAGACTTAAAAAACTGTGATTGAAATAGTAAAGTTAAGATTAATTAGAAATTATTTGATGTAACATTAGCGAGCTTTAGTAAATATACTGAGGATAATCATTTTTACTAGGACATATTTCATTGCTTGAGGAATTTCCGCGCTAAATGCATATGTTTTATATAATAGAAATAAAAAGTCAAAGCGAGAGGTTTTCTAAGCAAAAATACCCGAAAAGGTCATTCAAGTGAAAGTAAATATGAAATTCGGTATTTACTTTGTTTATTAATTATTTGGGAACATATTTGACTTCAGACAAAATTTTGTTTATTTTTTCTTTTCTTTTTTTTAAATGTAATGTAAGAAATCGGTAAAATCCCAGTGGTTTAAGATTTTTACGGAACCTAAAATATCAAGAGAAACATTGTCATTAGTATTAAATGATTGAAAAGAAAATTTAATTCGCTTCCGACAAACTAAAGTTTTCGCAATAAGGATTGAAATCAGGTGAACAGGGTAGACCGGGGCACGTTTACGCAGTGCCCTTTTTGCAAAACGAATTATAACGGTAGAGGCAATAACCATAACAGATTGATGCTGCTCTCTAGCAAATATACTCACAAGTTTTTCAGCATCAGTCGAACTTCGGTCTCGCATGCAGAAAGAATAATCTGTTTTCTACCAAGTTGAATAAATTTTGAGTTGAACGTTTTAAAGCTTATTGTGAATAAATAATACTTAGTTAAGAAAAAACAAACATATAAAAATGTAACATGCAGAATTTTATCATGTTTTGAGAATTGTATTTCTATAAACTGAATTGCTATTAACTTTTTTTGCACGTTAAAAATAAATCTAAACTTGGCCACGGGGCAAGCTGATGCGTTGACGTTTAAGCACCTTTGCGCACGTTTTTACTGTGTCTTACTTCTAAACGTGCCCTGACGCTTTTTTCGCTCCGAACTGTCTCAAAACCTTTTTGTATTTTCAGGCTATTTAGCTTTGAAAATCACCATTTAATTTTGAACTGAGTTACAAATTCGTATCTTAGAGTTTACAATCATGTAGTGCTGTTTTCATGCCCGTTCAGCTTTTACTTTATACACTATTCAGTCTGTGATAAATTGGCTTTATTTTAACGATGGTAAGACATTATGTTCAAAACACTAACAGAACCATGTTAGGTGTCAAAAGTGTGTCGTAAACGAGCCCCGTGTCCGGGACAAGTTTACGCAACCGACTTAGACTCAAAATAATTTATTTAACGTTTAAAAACACAAACTGAGCAGCAACTCAATATACCAATTTTGACTCCATTAAATGCCTTATAAAACCACAATGTCTAAAATTTCGTAAGTTAAAACATAAAATTTAGAAAATTCATTAAAAAATCCGCGTAAACGTGCCCCGATCTGTTTCTAATTTGTATAACTTTGCCTACATTTCAGACTACATTATCAGATTTTGTATGCGTACTAAATATCACAAAAAAAAACATTTAAAAATTGCAATATTTTAAAACTTGGCAGAGTAACGGTAACGTGGTCGTGGCGAATTTTCAAAAATCGAGGAGTTTTATCAACTCCAAAAGTTCTTTTGAAATCGCTAAGTGACTCCGTTTCCGTGAGTGACATCAATGAAAAAAGCATAAATCTTTCAAAACATTGCGGCTCAAAATTAAAACCTCGGTGGATTCGATACATCGACAAAAATATCGATATTTTCAAACATCGATGTTCAGAAACATCAAAATTTTGAATCTATATTCCTGCATAATAAACTCTAAAAAATGTTTTAATGCTAGAACTAAATTCACAGTAATCAATTTATTAATTAAGAAAAGTTTTGAGCTGTCAAAGGAAAGCTACTAATAATAATGATAATTAATTATTATTACTCCAAATTAAGTAATTCAGGAGACAAAGAACTTATAAGCACAAAAAATTGAAAAATCAATACAAATTAATTAGAATAGTTTCGTAACGGCTTATAAATTTATAACTAAATAATACTGAAACTGAAAGTAAGTTATTTAAAAATTAATACGAGTCAATTAAAGAAATTTGAAAAAATAAAGACCAAAGTTGAAAAGATAAAAACAAGAAGAAAAAAAAGAAAGAAAAGAAAAAGGAAATGGAGAATATAAAAAAAATAAAAACACAATAAATGATTGTTCTAGTATACTTACTTTCAGCGAAAGTAGGGGTACATGGAGGCAAAAAGAAATAGCGGGGCAGAGTGAAATGGTGAAATATTTAATCTGCTTTTAGCTCCAGCTATCTGGTATTATTTTAACTATGTAGTTCCATGAGCAGTTCTTTCCAGTCAGAAAAAAGAATACCGTCGAAGATTAAAACATTTGGTAATGCAGGCAATTAAAAAAATATATACTCATATTGTTATATTTTGTTGTAAGTCAAAAATTATTTTTGTTACTATAAAATGATAAATTTTTAAATATTAATTGAGGCCTCCTAATATTCAATGCAGTGTTAATTTAGTTAATATTAAGCTTATTTGTACTTTAAATGAATTGTACAATTAGTCAAGTACATACGGGGCAAAGTGAAATAGTTTGTTTCATTTACTCACTCAATCATTTATATAAATAACTTACATTTGCATTTATTAATTAATTCATTTACATGTCTTTATTTAGTAATTCACGTATTTATTTATTCATTAACTTATTTTCTCATTCATTTAATTACTCGTTTATTGTAGGTTATCTTTTCAATTATTCGTTTAAGCTTTTATTTACTCATTCTATTGATCAAAAATATGTTTTATTATCGAATAGAAAATATTCCATTAGAAAAATATTTTATTTTTCACTGTGCCCCATGGAAAAAAAAGTGAAAATTTTCCACTTTTTTTAAGACTCAAACTAACTGCCAAAAAAAAAAAAAAAAAAAAACTGTTTCAACGCAAGTTTTATTGTAAAATAAAATTTAAACAAAAAACGTAAACACAAACCAATGCGATAAATAAATACGTTTGTGCTTAAAAGTAAAGTGAGAATTAACAACGTCAAAAAGCACAAATTGCAGATTACTGAAGACACGTGTTTCGGCGTTAGTCTTTTCATCTATAAGTTCATTTCTTTTGCATTGAAAAAGGCGTTTCTTTTAACATCGAAACATGTATCTTCAGTACCTAATCTGCAATTTGTCCTTTTTGACGTTGTTATTTCTTACTTTACAAAAATACGTTTAATAAAACGAAACAAAACAAAAACCGAACAATGCTCTCACATTTGTCGCCTCTCCTACTTAATGCCTCACCTTAATATACTTGAAATAAAATTATTCATTCAGAACTGAGCCGAAAACCGTCATCTTAGGCGGAACGAAAACCGGTACGAAAAAAATTACAGTTCAAAGCACCGACTGAAACTCGTTTCAGTATTGTTTTGCTGCAGCAATTCCCAACGTGAGGAAAAAGCACATTTACAGAGGACTTTAGACAATGTCCCAGCTCTAGAGAACAGTACTCTATTTACCTCACTAAATTTTCTTTATTTTCATTAAAGAATTTTCGATTCAAAATAATTGCCAATGAATTTTAAAAAAGATAAAAAATGAAAAATACTTTTTTTTGAAAACTTTTTTTATGCATAAATAGACATTTTTAAAGATAGTTTTATGACAAAATTCAGAAATAGATTAGTTTTTTTTTAATATTTTTTGACACGATTGAATCTTTTAAAGAAAGAAAATCTGCTTCAACGTGCATAATTAATTGCAAAGTAAAAAGAATCAATATAAATGGCGAATGGAAATAAAAAGTAGACATCACATTGTAAATCCGATTCAAAATTAACAATATTTTTATTCTTGAACTTTTTTTATGTTTCGATTGCTGCTTATCCATCTTACATTGCTTATAAGTAAGATATTATATTTGAAGTTAATTGGGAAGTAAAACTATCTCGAATAAAAAACAATTCTTCTTTCACGTCAAAACTTAAATAACAAGTCTTCAACAGCGGCCATAAAACAACCGATTAGCTCAAAACTCTTTTCGGGAAATTCATAAATTATAAGTAAAGAAGATATCCCGAATGAAATATCTTCAGACTTATTGCATCTGATAAATCAAAAGCACCGTTCCATAAAAACAGTAATAGAAAGTAATAACAAATGAATGGGACTATCTTTTCGCCATTTCAGATATATGTTCGCATTCTTTATAAGTCTTTAGATCATTTTCAGACAGGCCATCTAGCCATTTTCATATATTTTCGTAAATACACCACACTTTCCGCCATTTTGATTAACATAGAAAGGCTTCTGGGGAAGATTTAAGTTAAAAAGATCGAGAAATAATTTTTATTTCGAATAAAAACGGATCATAACCGTGCCGGAAACTGAGCTGGAGGAAAGAGAAAGGGAAGTGATAAAAGTAGAGCTTTCATTTTGAATTATTTCGCATTTTCACACTTTTCTCCAATTCTTTTTTATTTGTGAACTGAAGTGAGGAAAAAAGCGTGAAATACAGGGGGAAGAAAAAAATGAGGAAGAGGGTTGTGATGTATAGCGAAAATATCAACTGATTAATCATGACGAGAGAAACAGCGATTGGCTTTGGAGGGATGGAAGAAGGGGGCTCGAAAAGTCACGTGTCCCCCCTCCCCCTTTTCCCGCCAGACGGAAGTGACTGAAGCGCTAAGCTCTTCGCTGAGATTTCCCGCCGATCAGAAGACTTGATCCACATGCTGCATACGGGAAATATTAAGCGTCGAATATTAAAGTGGATTTTCAAAATATCTGCTTATTTTGCCTCCAGCTAGAATGGTTTTTTTTTAAAAGATATTTAATTTCAAAATGCCGAGGGGCTGTTTGCAGGGTGGAAAGATTTCTCTAAGTGATAAAAGCTTTTTTGTTGAAGGAGGATTTAGTAGGAAGAGATTTCTGCTCTTGATATGCATACTGAACCTAATTTAGAGCGTACTCATTGTTGAAAAATTCTGCGCTGCGATGGTTTTGAATATAGGGTGTTTTTCAATTTTGTAAATTCAATTTAATCAGGTAGAAAAAAACATCTATTTTCTTTGATGCATTTTAAGTAGCTCCGTATTTTTACCAAAGCTGTATTTCTTTTGATGTTTGAAATTCGAAGTTAAGATCCATAACATTTGATTTACTGTTAAATAAGTCCGAAGAAAATTTTAAAATATTTTGTGGTATTAAAAGTTTTTAGGCGCCAGACAAATTATTTCTCGGAGTTAAAACTTCAGAGTGCCAAACATCATTTTCAATGAACAATTTAAATCTTCAATTTAAAAAAAATTGGGTCAATAATCTTCAAAATAATAATAATTATTTATAAGAAATTAATGCGTTAAAAAATCCTTACCTTTAAATTTCAAAGACAGTTTCAATTTAGAATGCTGTAAAAGGTATAGATAAACTTCAATTATTTAAGCGTAGACAATATTCTGTTTTCTTGTGAGTAGAAAACTTTCCAAACTTAATTGTTGACTAAATAACTAAATTCGTCAATTTTAAATTAAACTTCAAACTACTGACATATTTAATTTTTTTGAACATTAGTTTATATACGCATACGTCGGAAGTAAATAATTTACAGTTCAGGAGTAGAAAGTGAGGTTGAAAATTTTTAGAAGTGTCTCTATCTTACTTTACTTGTAAACTATCACTTGACTTGGTTTATGAAGACAAAGGTAGGAGTGAAAATGCTCTAGATTAAAAGTTACATTCCTAATAGATTTCCATTCTCTCGTTCTGAAAGAATTAGTCGCCAAGGTGTTTTTTTTTTTCTCAAGGGAATTATCGGACTTTGTACATAAGTATTAGTAATTTTCTAGAGAAACGACGATATTCATGTCTTAAAATTCATCGTCATACCCAAGGAGAAGAAATAGAGCAATGGTAAACAAGAGTGGTGTAAAATTAAAGTATTATCAGTATTACAGTAGAAAAAAATGTACCAATAAACATCCAATGAGTACAGCACTGTACTGCTGTGCACAACGTGTTAATTAGTCGATGTTTTAAAATCGAAAAAAAGTCTTTCATTAAATTCTGAATCAAAGAGGAAGTGTGTTTTTCTGCTGCTAAGTTTCGAATTTGTGTAAATATATTTCATTTCTGTGGCATTAGAAAATTGTACTGCGTATATATTTCGATAATAGATTCGGTTTCTTCATTGCATAGAAAAGACTAACACACACGAAAACTGAAAATCTCTGTGTTCTGTTGTTTATCATGCTTTATTAGTATTAATCAAGTGGTTTGGAAATGTGATATTAAAAAGACTGATATCGATCCACACCACATCGCCTAGAGAATCAAACTACGATGAAACTAATATACCCAAGCCATTGTCTGATTGCTATGTCGGCTGTGTTTAGAGGAATGATAGAAATAGGACAGCACATCTTGTATATTGATACCATAAAGAAAACTCTTCTTCGTTTGGTTTCAAAGTTAACAAATACCTCTCATGTTTACTTTGAAGGGAAACAAGAATGCATTTCTTGTTTGTTCTGTTGACACACAAAATTAATTCTTATTTGTGTCTCCCTGACAGATAAATATTTCTTTTTCCTTGGTTTACTGATGAAGAAATATTGCTCAACAATAAATCAACATCCAACGATTGCTGAAGATTTCGTACTTTTCCATTTCTAGTTCTATTTCCGAGTGTGATCAGTTATATGAAGAGTTTGCGTGAGAACTTCTTTATTTATTTTTTACTGCTTACTTTGTGGGGAGTAGATTCTATAACTTTCGTTTTTGTTACTTAACTTATAAGGTGCCCGTAAATAACGTCACTTTTTTTTTAATATGCATGTTGTTTGTTATTTTACAAACTTTATCCTTTACTCTTTTGTCACACATGTATCATTTTATATTACTACCTCCCTTATCACACATCACGCCATATTTCGTTAACAGGTAGATGCAGCTCAGAAACCTAGCGCAGCATTAATATTTTAATACATTTGAAGTATAAAAAATAAAAACAAACGTTATACATTTAACCGTATTCTCCACACACACACACATTTATGTTCATAACAATAATAATGATTATACGCAGGGGTATCAAAAAGTAAGGTAACAAGAGCTCTGACGGGTGTGCAAATTATCCGTATGAATAAAAATCCCTCTGAAGGTAACGGAAACAATCACAGCATTCAAACGGTGTCGGTAGATGGAGCTGATAGGCCGGTAACATGACGAAATTTGAGTTAGAAGATGGCCGCCTTGACAGAAGCATGATCCGAAATAGAAATACGAAGTGTGATACGGTTTTTGCGTTTAAAGAAAAATTCTCCACCTGAAATTTATCGCCAATTGGTGGAAGTGTACGGTACCAGTGTTATGTCACGAAAACAGGTGTGGTTTGGGTGCCACAACTATGCGCGATTCGCTAGAGCGTTTTCGTTGGCAGGTCTTGGACCACCCTCCTTTCAGTCCCGACCTCGCACCAAGTGATTTCCATTTTTTCTTCGGACCGTTAAAGAAACACTTGAGAGGTCTGCATTTCAGAACTGATGCTGAGGTTCAGCAAGCCGTCTTGACGTGGTGGCACAACCTTGACGCTGATTTCTTACGTGCCGGTTTCGATGGTTTGGTGTACCGATGGAACAAATGCTTCGATAAGCATGGTGACTATGTACAGGAGTAATATGTACATATGCCTTCCTACATTGTATATAAATTTTTAATTCCTGAATAAACGTTTTCTCTGATTGGGCTTGTTACGTTACTTTTTGATACCCCCTCGTACAAATATTTATTTTGTATGAAATAAGATAAGGTGTATAAAACGTTATAACTTAGAATGTTGTCATAAAATATGAATATAAAAGAGCAACAGAAATCAGTAACATTTTGGAATATGAAACTATGAACTGTTCCATATAGATTGCTTCTTGCCTTACTTGTTTAGTTTGGTTCATATTGCAAGTTTTTGTGGCATCTTGATAACAGTAAAATTTTATACCGTATCCATTATCTAACAACATGAAAGACCGCATGGAATGGAAATGGATGTCACGTGTTCTGTCAATCGAACGTAATTAGAAATCGTCTGAATGCTCTATTACCTTAAAATTCATACCAAATAGGCCGTCCGGAGCTCACAATCAGATCCAATCCTACCTGCATTGATTTTAGAACCACTTCCTTAACATGAAAGCATGGAATATAATTTCGGAAGACCATAAACTGCGTATAAATAGAGTTCATTGTGCTGAAATGAAAGTCATGTTAAGGGTCTTTGAGAGCATTTTATTGTCTGAAGTGGAATATATGACTTAGTTAAGAAATTGACAAAGGAGTATTTGACATTAGAAGCAAATATGCAGAATAAGATTTCGCTTATTCGTAAACAAATCGATGGAGTAACTTAATCTACAGTTGTTGCCATGTTTTAAGTTAGCAATTTAAACTAAAATAAGCCATTCAGGGTATTTTTGAGTCACAATTTCTGTACTTTAAACTGTTTCATTCTTATTTTAATATTTTTATTGTATTTGTTGGTACGAAACGGAAGAAAAACTCCGAAAGTATTGTACAGCTTTTTTAAGTTAAGAGATAGTAATCATAAAATGGATTTAAAGCAAATTATTAGCCTAACTTGAAGTTATCCTACCATTTAGAGTGCTTTTGAAATAGCATGCAGGATAAATTACTTTAATAAAACTAGTGTGGGGAGGAGAGCAAGAGAGATGAAAAAAAAAACTAATTTAAATCAGGTGAAAAGACTTCGCTATACAACATCAAAATTTACCCTTATTTTGCTTTTAAGAATAGCAAAAAAAAAAAAAAAAAAAAATTAGGGGGTACACATATAAGTAAAACTTGCCGCTGGAGGCAACCTCATTATAAATTCTGCTAAGATATTCTTTTAAAAATATAAAATCTTCCAAATACTAATTTTGGAACTGGAAAAAAAAATCTCTTCTTGACTAGTTACAACTTTAAAAGCTATTTAATTATTTCCTGATATGCATGTGACAGTTGTGCTGGTTAAAAATTGGGTGTTCTTTTCGGTAGAACTAATGAATAGTAGCAGCAGGTGTAAAAAATGGTACATGCTATATAGTACAAACAAAATAATTAAAGGAAGCGACAAACATGACATTTCCTAACTATACAATAAAGCTGTTAAGTTAATTAACTTCATTTCTTCTGCGTAAAATTTTATTAAAAGAGGCTTGAAAACTACTATTTCGGGTTTTTGAAAATACAAGTCTAAGAATTAGGGTCTGGTGGGGTAAAGTGGTCATAAAATCGTAGGTTTTCAACTTTGGTGGATAATAAATACAACAAATAATTTAAACACCTCAACTTTTTTTGTTGTTATTTTACATTGCATTATTAAAGAACACAGTACACTGAAGTTTAGAAGAAAAAATATTGATTTAATTAGTTTTATAACACTTTCTTTTCCCTTTGTATTTATGACCACTTTACCCCATGGGATGGGGGAAAGTGGTCATAGCATGGGGTAAAGTGGTCATAGTTAAAAATAAACGCAAAACCGTATTAAATAACCCTAATATTTGTATATTTCAGTTATTTTTATGGTTACAAGTATATGCACTAATATATGCGTGTATTCACGAGTATATACGTGTCGTGTAAACATGAGTAATCACGTTCATATATGAGTAGATACCGTGCATACCTGAGTATATACGTGTATAGTAGACGTATATACGCATATATGTACAAGTGTACATGTGGGTATATACATAACTGTACATAAATGTATATACGGGTATACACGAGTTAATTCGTGGATTCATCCAGTGCGTGTTTGCACGTGTCTACTCACGTATATACACGTATATATGGAAGCACGAGTATATACGTATGTATACGTGTAAACACAATTATATACCTGAAAAAACGTATATACGTACATTTATGTGTCCGTACATACTCGTTAACCAGTACATATATGTATTCACGAGTATATACGCTTACATACATGTATGCCTACAGAGTGAATCCAAGCTCTTGAGCAAAAATCTAAGGGGTGTGAGAAGTGAGAATGAAAAGCAAAGAATAATAAGGAGTTTATGGTCGTTGACGCGCTACATGCACACAAAGCCAGAAACTGATGGATGCAAAATAGGTCACAAATTTTTTACACAAAGATGATTTTACTCAAAATTTAGTTTTTAAGAATATTTAGAGCACTTTTTAAAAGTTACGGCCCGTAGTAGTTCTAATAAACGCATCGCAAAAAAGGCGCAGCGACGGATGAAAGTTTTTCAAAAGTCTCGTTATTAAAACAGAGAGTGCTTTGTGATTGCGACGCATGCATTACAGCTGCAGGCCGCAAATTTCTTCAATCGCTTTAAAACCTTCTTACAACCAAAATGTTGTGCAAAATTGTCTTAGTGTAACAAATTTGTGACCTGTTTTGCATCCATCAGTCTTTGGCTTTGCGTGCATGTAGCGCGTCAGCATTGTGTTTGTGACCATATGTTCCTTGGAATTCTTGCTTCTTATCCTCCCCTCTAACACCTGGTAAAAATTTTCCCAAGAGTTTAAACTAACCCTGTATACTTGTATGTCATATGCTTGTATGTAAGTATCTACTCGAGTACGTACGTGTATATACGTGTCTACCTGAGTATATAAGTGTTCGTATACATACGAGTAAAAGCAAGTATATACTTACATAGTCGAATGTAAGTTTGCATAGATAAAAAATACCCATATCGCAGATACCCATATACGTATTTATTGGTGCATTTATGTGAATACGTTTGAATACGTGCCTACACGAGTATATGCGTATGCATACGTATATACTCGTATATTTAACCCCATTTACTTTAAAAACAATACATATTAAGTGAAATTAATATTTAATTCATATCTGCCTTATACATAACTCTTAAGTGACATTAGAAGAACAATATTCGTTAAGCCTAATATTATGACCACTTTACCCCATCTTACTGAAATTGTTCTAAAAAATGATCTAAAATATATTCAGCTAACTGCTAATGAGTAAGCGATCTTAAGACATGTAGGAAGCTTCCTGTGCCGTCAATCTGTTCATAATTCTAACAGACAAAATTTCCCAAAGAAGTTAAAAGAGGTGTTTAGATTTTTAAAATTTTCATATTTACACAAAATATTTTGTTTACCAAATAAAATTTTGCCAGGTTTGGAAATTTTGTATTAAAAATGTAGTTTCTAACTCCCCGAATCTAAAATAAAATTTTCACATTCATTCGAACATTTATTTCCAAGCTATAGTCATTTATTTGACGTATGACCTCTTTACCCCATTGACCACTTTCCCCCACCAGACCCTATATCTCGTTAAAAAAGAATAATAAAAGAAAGAAATTTTAAGAAAGAATCATAATTGCTTTGTATTTGCATAATTTCAATTTTCCGTCTAAGTCTTTGAACGCACATTTGGCTCAGCACAGAGCACATCGCGACGACAACAAAAGGAAAGATGCAGTTTGACAGTTTTTTAGCTCCAGTTTGGTTAAAATCAATCAGGGCTACTTTGAGCTATTCTGGTCGTCTTTGTGCCACGTCAAATATTTTAGTATATTCAAATAGTAACAATAAAAAGCTAGAAGGTCAAGTGCTGCATACTGCTGGCAAGATTATAAAATCAGTTTTCTACTTTTAATTTTAAGGAAAAAGTTCGCAAAACTGTTCACAGCAAAATGTAAATTCAACAAATCTAAAATTACTACTTGGAAGCAATTTTGATATGCTGATTTGCAGTTGTTGAAATTGTATAATAATATTTTTAAGTAGTACTGTACTCAATTAAGAGGTGCTTGATTTCATGCATTTGGCGACTTTCACAGTATCTATAATAGTTTATTCAGTAGTATTTAGTAAAATGACAAAGTAAGGCAATATAAAGTCGAATGAATACCTTAGTTCTTGAAAAGTGAAATACGAAATATAAACGCTTAATTGCACAAAACTGCAGATTACTGCATGCGCGTGTTTGGGGTGCAACAAGGAAACCCTTCTTGAATAAGTGAGCGAATGGATGAAAAAACTTGTATCGGATGTTTTTTCATCCATATTATCACTTATTTTGCTTTGAAAAAGATTCCTTGTACTCCCGAAACACCTGTATGAAGTTATATGAAGTTTTGTGCAATTAAACGTTGTTATTTCTTATTTTAAGGCACTATATAGTTTTTTTCCTCAGTTTTCAAGCTAACTTTGTGCGACCTTCACATCAAGTTCAACGTTACTGTTTACCTTCTAAAGGGTGTTTTTTTTAGAGGTAGAGAACTTTAGGTTCAAATAAAACACAGTTAAATGTTGTAAATTGCCATGAATGTTGCTTTATTCGAAAAATGATTCTTTGCCATTTTTATTTAAATATAATTTCTGGCATATGGTCACTTCGGTTGACTCGGAGAAAGTCTAATCGGAAAGTCCAATTTTCTCACTTTTTGCAGCAATAGAGGCCGTATGTCAGTGATAAGGTGGCGAATGTTCTCTACCAAGGCGTCAATCGTCTGAGGCTTATCGGCGCAGACCAGAAGATTTCACATAGCCCTACAAAAAGTAGTCCAGCGGTGTTAAATCGCATGATCTTGCAGTCCAATTCATGGGTCCATTACGCGAAATTATTCATTCACCGATCGTTTCTTTCAATAAATCAATTGTGGCACGCGCTGTGTGGCATGTTGCACCGCCTTGTTGTCTATTCATGATGAAATGGCAAACCAAACTGAACACAAAACAAGTGAAAGCTATCTAAATGGCACACATATCAAATAGTGTTGCCAACTGAAAGTTCTATACCTCTAAAAAAAACACCATTTATATATACAACCTATATACAAAAAGTTCTATATACAAACAGAAATGTTAATTTTATGGCCCGTTGTTTCCTAAAGCATACTTTTTCATTTCGTTGTAAATCCGACAAACACAGACAAATTATTTTTGAACATTAAATTGTAACTAATTTTTAAAAATTCTACCGTAGTCACACTTACGCGAGAGATAAATATTTTTGATTAGAACTGTGTATAAAATAATTACTTGTAGCTTTATCGGTGGTTCCAAAAATCAACACTTAATTTAAAAACTAACTTTTATTTAAAACTTAAAAGAGAATGAAGATAACGAGGCAGTGCTTGTTCTTGCAGTATTATGAGGGCTGGCGGCTCCCTTCAACTGATGTAACATAACATCACACAACATACGTAACATAAGCATAACAACATAAGCCAAAAGATGCAAGACAACTTGCTTAAATAGGTGAGGAATACGCCCTCTTACGGCAATTCGTAACACTGTGAGGCTATTAATTTCAGAGTTTAATATGTTACATGGTTATATTTTTTCATTCTTATTTATGATTTTTTCCAATATAACTTTTCAAAAAAAGAGGTGTATTTCTTAGTTTAATTACTGAAAATGGTCTTCTTCTGCATTTTTATTCCTTTTTCTTTACTAAATATTGATGCTTTTCTTCTTCTGCTCATCCTACATGTAATATTGCAATATAGTGATTAATATAAAGCTTTTGATAGACTAAGACAAAAATGGGGATTTTTAAAATGTTTATAAATCATATAGTTCTGATTTAAAATTCCGCAGCTACAGTTTTTTTTTAAATAATTCATTTTTTAGCGCATTTCTCAGGTATAGTTCAAAGTTAATCTGATTATCAGACTAACATTGAGTTAGTTTAACAATTCATTTAAAAAGATTTTAATATACATATTTCTTAATTTTTGGTAATTACATAGTATTTTTCTTTCGTTTTATGCGAATAGATTTAACAACCCGATTAAAGTGGATGTGGGGTTGGTAAAAGTACAGAATGACTGTATCAGTAATTAGTACTTTCAACAATAAAGACACAAAAGATAAATCGGATTTAATTACAGTTGATAGCAACTGATTAGTTTATTGAAAAACAACGCACATAAGAACCATAATTTAAGAAAATACACACAAAATACTTTATCCAGCGAATTTAGATCAATACATCTTTTCGCTGCTTACTTGGTTCAAAGCGTTCCGTAATTTCAGTTTCTTAAAACTCATAAGCTAGACAAAATATTTCACAAAAAATATATAAATGATTTATGTCTCAGTTTGCCAAAGTCTCGAATTTTTATGTAGAGTACGAAAAGGATAGGCATTGAGAATCTCAATAAAACCTTAAAAATACATACGATCCAATGTTTTTGTAACCACGCACGGAGAACAAACACACTTTAAATCGTAAAAATGTGTTCCGCCGTAGTAAAGCACTTTCTCTTGTCTAGTGTACAAGAAAAATGATATTTTCCTACCCATATAATACTTTTAAAACCTCAAAGCTAAATCGTGCTCCACTTCTTGATGGATTGTTTGTTTTCCTTCTGTTATTCTTAGGGCTTTTTCTCCATCTCGAGATTGTTGCGTTAAGATTTATTTTCAGGTATAACCGGTAAAATTTTTAATGTGTTATAAAACATTTATTTTTGAATTTTAAGTCTATCTCTTAAAAATAAAAGGGTGATATCAGTGTTAAATTAATCTTATATTTTACTGTATATTGAAATTAATGGCAGATTGTTATAACAAGTCATTTTTATGTCAAATGTTAATAACAAGAACTTTAAAATTTTATAATGACAAAAATAATTTTTGATTTACAAGAAAATATCACAATATGGGAATCAATTTTTAAAAATTGTTTTTAACATCATATTTTTTGGTTTTCAGCTTTAGTTTCTTCTTGACTGGAATAGACTACAGGCGTAACTCGTATAATACAATTAATTCGTTCCGTTTAGTATCAAAACCGTGCCATACGGGACTTTTTTAAAAATAACTTTTTAACTTATTTTTTACGCTAATAAATCATGTACATAGTAAAAATCATGTCAATATGTATCGTGTTGTATCGAAACCGTGTTATAGGAGACTTAGAAATAATGTAAATCAAGGGATGTGCACCGTGTTATATCGGAAATAAGTTTCAAAAAAAAAAAACAAAGTAAAAACTTATTCGAGTTATCAAAATTTGACAGAATGTATTAAACAAAAATGAAATTACATCTTTTTTTACAGATATATTAAATTTAAGTTTCGTACCGTGTGATATCGAAACTGTGTTAGAATAATCGCAAATTTGGTACCGTGTAATATCGAAACCGTTTTGTACAAATACCGTCTTACACGAGGAACGCCTGTATATGCGTTACTACATGATTAAAATATTACTAGGTAGGTGGCGCTAAAGGCGTAGTAAATATTTCACCATTTCACTTTGCCCCGCTATTTCACTTCGCCCCGCATTACAATACACATGTTTTTTTTTTTTTTTTTTTTGAAACCAATTTCGCTGTTGGACTCATGAGTGTTTAATTAAAATTTGGCTTTGAATATATTTTGAAATAGATGAGAAATTAGGGGGAAATTAAAGTTAGTTACTAAAAGTATTAATTATTTTCACGATCATAAGTAAATATTTGTAAATTGCTGATTCGTTTTTAAAAAGAGTAAAGGAAGATATTAGTAAATTATGCCTTCAATCAGTTGTTTAAAACGAAAACATTCAAAATTCATTTTGTGTATGCTAATGTACTTACAGGGCCGACGAGAGGCCATGGCAGCTTAGTTGGAAATCAGGGGCCCGGCTGTTGAGGGGTCCCGGCTCGAGATCGAAGTAGTATAAATTTATAAGTTATACTAACTGCGTCGCCCGGCTTTGCACGATCTACCTCGAAAATAAAAGTTATGTCAAGTGACGTGTGTTCAACAATCAGGTTTGAATAATAAAAAAAAATAATAAATCTGTAAAATTTTGCGAGAGATTGCGGAAAAATAACCAAAAAGGAAATATTTATCCCCCGATTACAGGAAAAGACTCAACCCAGAATTTTATCCTTATATATCCTTATATATTATTTCTGTAGCCTGTTTTTGGTTTCTACGCCAGATTTTCCTCAATTCTTGATCGATTTCTTTGATTTACGCCTTATTTTAAAGCTTATGGTGCTGGCTACTGACGAAAAATAGACCCACGGTCTAAAAATTGGTTTTTTCAGCCGAAAAACCTGTTTTAAAGAACCAGAATGAGGTTTTCGGTTAAACTTATAACTTTAATTTGCGGTATGACCGACAGAGCTGAATAGCTTGATCGGCAGAGCGTTCTCTTCGTAACCAGGAGAATGCGTGTTCGGGCCCGCGTCCGGACAATCTGCAACAAAAAATTAGAGAAATATCGCGTATTACATGAACCCTTAATTAAAGGAATAACAACTGTGAAGGAATAGAATATGAAAGAAGGAAACGCTCCTTGCTGATATGAAAACTTGAGGTGACTATGTGCTAAATTACTTCGGAATTGTATGTTTTTCGTTTTAAGCTTTGGCTCTGGTAAGAAAATTAAAGCATAATGTAAGCGAAAATATAAGTAACAGGTTTAAGATTTCAGACTTCATAGAATTGTTTTTTGTTCAGAAAAAAATAATAAATCGTATTTTGAAATGTATATTCTTCTAATGAATTTTTGACTCTTTGTGCAAATAAAAAAATTACTCCTCAATTTGAAGGGTAAAATATATACTTTTTCTTCTTTTTTGCAAAAAAACAAATAGCTTATCACATTTTTACTACATTCGAAAAGCTACGCTTAAAAAAGAGCATAGTTTAATTTATTTTGTATTTTAACCGTGCTGTTAAATGATGAACACGTGCTGCCATCTATGTCATAACGGTTCAAGCAGCCTGCGGTAACAAATAGTAAAAATTTTCAAAAATAAAACCATTCAATATCTTATCTTATATATTATTCCCCTCTCATTTTAAAACTTATCAGGCTGGCTAATGATGAAAAATAGACTTACGGTCGAAAAATCAAGTTTTCGAAAACACCCCTTGCTGTTTCAAAACCTTGATGCCTGCAGTTCTTATGATTTTTTTTTCAGTAAAGTTCTAATGCAGTTTTCCAATTTTTTACGTCGCTTTCGACAAAAAAAAAAAAAAAAAAAAAAGAAAAAAAAAAGCCTGTGTGTGTGTGTGTGTTCATATTTTAATAAAGCTTAAAAGCACCGGACTTAGTTGTTCGGTTAAACTGATAAGTTTTTTTCGGTAGAGCGTTCGGCTATAAACTATCTGGACTTCGGGCAAGCTTGGGCTGTCCGACATAATATCAAATTTATATTAGTATTACGCATTACATGTACACATAACATACACACGTAATAAAATAAATGCAGTGGGAATGCTACTTGGTGTTTTGACTCCTTTATGCAGGCTGCAGTTATCATTCGGATAAGTTGACTGTTAATCAAAAGGTGTTTTTCCCTTTTTTTAAGCTTTGACTACATCCAGACAACTCAGCATAATGTAAGCATAAAAAAGTATTAGAATTACCTAAAGGAAATCCTTTTTGCGCAGAAAAACATTTTCATTGTATGCTGAAATGTAGATGTTTCTCATATCAATGTTCGACCTTTTGTACAAATGAAAAAATACTACGCCAAATTAAAACTACGAGTTTCACCCAGTAAACCTTTAATTTTTTATTCGTGCGAATACGATATAAAGCATTAAAATTATTATCAACTTCATTAGCAAGAAATCATTTTCTACTCCTCTGCTTTCTGCTGAAAAAAAAAAAAAAAAAACATTTTGTCTACGTTCGAAAAATTTCACTTAAAAAACGGACTCAATTCAACTGGTTTTGGTTCTGAATTTTAAGTGTTCGATTAAAAGAGAAACATGTGCGGGCATTTAAGCCGTTACGGTTAAAGCAACCTTCTATGTGAAATAGTTCAATATTCAAAGATAAAAACACTTATTTTCAATCTAATTTATTACTTCTCTAGAATGTTTGTTTTAATCGCTACGTGAGATCTTCGTCATTCTTTATTCAAATTCCGTGCTTTGCGAATAATTTTAAATCGTATCATGCTGGTTCATGACAAAACATGGAAGCATGATTTTATTATTATTATTATTATTATTATTATTATTTTTTGGCAAAAAGCTTTTTTGCTGTTTTTTACTACGCATTCCTTCAACGAATAGCTTTCAAAAAGGAAGGCGCACACACTAGGTTTGTTGGGGTGTCGGGTTGTTAATTAGACTGGCGCCAATTCGAAACCGTGCCAATAAATATCTGTTTCTTTTTTTCCCGTCATATGCTCACATGGGCAGGACTGTATTTACCACAACCTGTTTTTTCACATGCACAATTATTGCTTTTTCACGAGTCACTACTCAGCCACACTTTTAATGATATTTATGTTTGCATTGAAAATATGTACGACCAAAAGGTGAGCGATGATCAAATTATCATAACGTTGTATTTAACGAGGTTTTGTTACTGATGACTTTAAATTACATGTGTTCTTTTCTGCCCTTACTTTTTTTCGGTTCTTCTTCATAATGTTCTTCCTTTGAAAATTTTAAAGAGCGAAATGTCTTATGAAACGATTCGAAGCACAGTGCGGAGTTCCGCACGGGTCGCCTAGTTATTTCTGTAGCCTGTTTTTGGTTTCTACGCCAAATTTCCCTCAATTCTTGATCGATTTCTTTGATTTACGGCTTATTTTATAGCTTATGGTGCTGGCTACTGACGAAAAATAGACCCAAGGTCTGAAAATTGTTTCTTTTAACCGAAAAACCTGTTTTAAAGAACCAGAATAAGGTTTTCGGTCAAACTTATAACTTTAATTTGCGCTATGACCGACAGAGCTGAGTAGCTTGATCGGCAGAGCGTTCTCTGCGTAACCTGAAGATTACGTGTTCGGACCCACGTCCGAACAATCTGCAACAAAAAAATTAGAGAAATATCGCGCATTACATGAACACTGAATTTAATGAATAACAACTATGAGGAATAGAATAAATGAGAAGGAAATGCTCCTTGCTGATATGAAAACATTCAGTGATTTTGTGTTAAATTACTTCGAAATTGCACGTGTTTTTTTTTTTTTTTTTTTGTTTTTTTTTTGAAGCTTCGGCTCTGGAAAGAAAATTAAAGCATAATGTAAGCGAAAATATAAGTAACAGGTTTAAGATTTCAGACTACAATAGAATTGTTTTTTGTTCAGAAAAAAAATAATAAATCGTATATTGAAATATATATTCTTCTAATGAGTTTTTGACTCTTTGTACAAATAACTAAAATACTACCTCAATTTTAAGGGTAAAATATATATTTTTTCTTCTTTTTGCTAAAAAACAAATAGCTTATCATTTTTACTACATTCGAAAGCATAGTTCAATTTATTTTGTATTTTAACCGTGCTGTTAAATGATGAACACGTGCTGCCATCTAAGTTATAACGGTTTAAGCAGCCTGCGATAACAAATTGTAAAAATTTTCAAAAATAAAAACATTTTTCTTCAATATCTTATCTTATATATTAATCCCCTCTCATTTTAAAACTTATCAGGCTGGCCAATGACGAAAAAAAGACTTACGGTCGAAAATTCAAGTTTTCGAAATCGCCTCTTGCTGTTTCAAAACCTTGATGCTGCCTGTAGTTCTTATGCATTTTTTAAAGCAAAGTTCTAATGCAGTTTTCCATTTTTTACGTCGCTTTCGGCAAAAAAAAAAAAAAAAAATAGCCTGTGTGTGTGTTCATATTTTAATAAAGCTTAACTGCACTGGACTTAGTTGTTCGGTTTAATTGATAAGTTTTTTTCGGTAGAGCGTTCGGCTATAAACTATTTGAACTTCGGGCAAGCTTGGGCTGTCCGACATAATATCAAATTTATATTAGTATTACGCATTACATGTGCTCATAACATACACACCTAATAAACTAAATGCAGTGGGAATGCTACTTGGTGTTTCGACTCCTTTATGCAGGCTACAGTTATCATTCGGATAAGTTGATTGTTAATCGAACTGTGTTCTTTGACTACATCCAGACCACTCAACATAATGTAAGCATAAAAAAGTATTAGATTTACCTAAAGAAATCCTTTTTGTGCAGAAAAACATTTTTATTGTATGCTAAAATGTAGATGTTTCTAATAGCAGTGTTCGACCTTTTGTACAAATGAAAAAATACTACGCCCGATTAAAACTACGAGTTTCACTCAGTAAACCTTTAATTTTTTATTCGCGCGAATACGATATAAAGCATTAAAAGTATTATCAGCTTCATTAGCAAGAAATTATTTTCTTCTCCTCTGCTTTCTGCTGAAAAAAAAAATACATTTTGTCTACGTTCGAAAAATTACACTTAAGAACGGACTCAGTTCAACTGGTTTTGGTTTTGAATTTTAAGTGTTCAATTAAAAGAAAAACATGTGAGGGCATTTAAGCTGTAACGGTTAAAGCAACCTTCTATGTGAAATAGTTCAATATTCAAAGATAAAAACACTTATTTTCAATCAAATTTATTACTTGTCTAGAATGCTTGTTTCAATCGCTACGTGAGATCTTCGTCATTCTTTAATCAAATTCCATGCTTTGCGAATAATTTTAAATCGTATCATGCTGGTTAATGACAAAACACAGATGCATGATCTTATTATTATTTTTTTTTTTTTTTTGGCAAAAAGCTTGTTTGCTGTTTTTTACTACGCATTCCTTCAATGAATAGCGTACGAAAAGGAAGGCGCAATTGCTAGGTTTGTTGGGGTGTCGGGCTGTTAGTGAGAATGGCGCCAATTCGAATCCGTGCCAATAAATATCTCTTTAATGTTTCTTTTTTTCCCGTCAGATGCTGACATGTGCAGGACTGTATTTGCCACAACCTGTTTTTTCACGAGTCACCACTCAGCCACACTTTTAATGACATTTATGTTTTGCATTGAAAATATGTACGATTAAAAGGGGAGCTATGATCAAATTATCACAACGTTGTATTTAACGAGGTTTTGTTACTGATGTCTTTAAATTACATGCCTTCTCTTCGGCATTTACTTTTTTTTCGGTTCTTCGTCATATTGTTCTTCCTTTGAAATTCTTAAAGAGCGAAATGTCTTATGGAACGATTTGAAGCACAGTGCGGAGTTCAGCACGGGTCGACTAGTTTCTTCATATTCGAGAAAAAAAATGTCAACACACAGATCTTTTTTCTCAATGATTTTCTTCACGTTACAAATTTTAATAAAATCACTGTTACGGAAAGTGGAGATGAAGCACTGAATAATAATTTGAATGGCGGAAAGCCTTCGAAAAATGGATTTTATGTCAAAATCTAAGCTTCATAATTAATAGTTTTTAATTGATATATCTGCTAGTTTTTATTGGCGGATTATTTTAAATAGCCAAACATAAAGACGGGAAAATTACGAATCCATCGATACCTGGTTCAAAGGTCCGTTTAGGCGTTCAGGAGGAGTCATCTGGACATACATACATATATAAGTACATACGCTCATTTTTTAATTATATACGATGGGTAGCAGAGGATCCGGTGATTAAACTGCCAAGGTCCTTGGCTCTCGGTGGCTCTGTATATATATTCACGAACTGCATGACCAAATCTAAACATTAAAAAACCTTTAATGTACACTTAAAGTTAGGCAAAGATTTTGTTGTTGAGTTTTTGTTTTAGTTTGCCTTTTGAAAGAAACGAAGAACTCAAGGGAAGCGATTTTTCTTCATATCCCAACAGAGATTTTTTCAAGAAGTATTGAAACTTTGTTCTGCTTGAAAATATTAAATAAATCATGAGCTAATACCTTGATATGCAATTCCGTTTCAGAGAGAGAGGCACATTTTTCAACTCTTGGATGAATGTGTAATCTTAGCTCGTGACCTACTTTTCATCTTCGAGATCAGTAAATTCAATTAAGAAACCACATGTTATTTCTCCAAGATAACGATTAAGCAGTCAATTGAATCGACCGCCAAGTCTTAGTTTATTGACATCTTTGGTCAATATTTTATCTTAACCAAAGACAAATATTAGAATTTTCTTGTTCATTAAAACTATTTGATAGCCACAAAAGAATCGGGATAAAAATATTGGTCAGCAAAACCACGGAAATCGAGGATTCGATTGACGACAATCAAACTGAAGATTCAAAATACATGCAAGAATATTGTCAGCTCTGCAGGTGAAAAATGTGTTCGAATTCAGAAAGCGGGCTTCTTTGCATATTGCAATTTAACACCAGGTCTGGCAACTGTGTTCCGCTTGTTCAAAGTTGGGGAACAAATCAATGGCATCAGCATAACAACTCTGAGGGGTTGCTCTTGGGGCATCGGGTTCATCACCCACTGTAATTTGCGAAAAAGTAAATCGGTGTCAAGTACAGGGTAGTTTGGTGAGAGAGAGAGAGTATCCGTTAAAATCCCAGGCGTCCAATCCATCTTGGAGAAAATAACTACCCGATAAAGTAGTCCTCATCCCTCACTGAAAGGGTGGCTGAAGTTTAGGTCCACCCCTTGGGTGATATCATTGAGTGGGAGATTTAAAATTGGAGGAATTGGGAATGTTTTAGAATGATTGGTTCAAAAAATAAAGTAAGAAAAAGAACTTATCCCGCAGTGAGTCAATTTACTTTTATTAGGTTAGAAAAGGATTGAGCAACTTCTGGTGGAGAATACTGATGAAAAGTGAAAGGGAAATGTTTTTTTTTTTTCGGAAATAATTTCATTTTCTTTTCCTTCTGCAGTCTTCTCAAGGTTGGCGGTAACTAAAGTATACTCCTCTTGAAACTTCTTTGAAAAGAGGGAATTCGGGGAAGAACAACCATTTTGCTTGAAACAGCTTTCATCAATCTGCTGTGTAACTTTAAAAAATGCGCATCGAAGTTGGGTTAAAGTCCTTATTGATTATTCGAAACATCGCTAAATACTTTGGTAATATTCTAAAACAGTTTTGTGTAGTTTTCACCCGGTAATAGTGAGATGATTACTGCTGGTCGTATTGAATTTAAATCTCATTGGCTGAAATGGAAATAGACTAGCTTAGCTTGACTGTTATTGTAGCATAGTAAATAACGGTATCTGTAGTTGTACAAAACACTATGTTGGAGCCTTATTTCAGTGCATGAAATTTTTGTAGAACATATACTACTTCTATACAATGCAAATAAATTTTAAAGATTTCCAAAAAATAATGTTGAACTATTTTTTTCTTTTTTTTGGTTCAGTAACGTATGTATCTATGAGATACATCCATTACTGAGGAAAAAAGTAAACGAATAAAACTAAATAAATAAATGAAAAAATAATCATTAAACAAATAAATAAAATTGATAAATAAGCACATGCAATTAACAAACAATTAAAATAATTAAACAGATAAATAAATACATAAATAAGAAAAATAACATAAATAAATTAATAAAGTAAATAAAAAAGAATAAATAAAATATACAAATAAATAGAGGAAATAAAGAAAATAAATAATTCAAAAAAAGGCATAAATAAATTGATAATGTAAATAAAATAGTAAATAAATAAATAAATACTATAAATAAAGTGGTTGAATGAATAAAATATATAAAAATTTAAATGAAATAAATAAGGTAATTGAATGAATAAAATATGTAGATAAATAAATAAAACAAATAAAATAATTAGACAAATAAATGAGATAAATAGCATAAATAAAGTAATTAAAAATAAATGAAGTAAATGAAACAGTTAATAAATAAATGAAATAAAATAAATAAACTACACAAAAATAAATTAAATAAATAAATACAAATGAAAATGAGTAAATAATGTTTCTAGAAACATTAAAAATTTAATTGAGTCCATGTTTCTCATAAAATTCAGGCAATGAAACGAGAACCTTTTTAGGGGACTTTTTTTAAGGTACTTTAATGAAAAATTGATACGTCTGTTACCTTGGAATTGCTTGTAAGTCTCATTTCAGAATTATCAGGAGCCGCTTCTTCTGCAGCAGGAAGTGGGCTTACAAGTCTTCTCTTGAATCAAGTTTTGTGTTATTTATATAACATGAGATATCAGTGTAACTAATTGATAGCCTACGAGAAAAACGACGTATCGAGATGCTGACATTTCGAAAGGTTTATTTGATTCTGAAATCACTCGGGTTCAAAGTGATATGATCGAGGTCTCAAATGAGTTTTAATAATTCAGCGTAAAGGGCATAATATTTTAGTCACTTAATTATGCCCTTTACTAGTTTTAATGATGTTGCACAGTAACATCTTTTTAGAAAAAAACTTCATTATACCATAATTCATTTTTAAATAATTCGAAATCTAAAATTTAGTAGTTTAAATATCTCATCGAGAAACAGCGCACATTTTTTCACAATTAGATATTTTTCTTGATAATTTCAAAAACTCTTCTTAAAGGACTTCGAATAAATTGAAAGGTTTTCCGAAATAAACAGCTTTCAACTGTCTCAACTCAATTGGAATTTTATACGACGCACGTATGTTACTATTTATTTTGAAAACAAATTTTCATCTTAAAAACATTTTGTTTTGAATGATTTACCAAGTTAGTTATGAAAGTCATGTGCCATCATTCATGTACAAAGACTACAATATACACATGGAATAGCTAATTTCCGTCTTTAAAAAAAAAAAGAAAAGATTGGTTAAAATAAGGAAGTTTATATGTTTAAAAAGAAAAATTGGGAAAAAGCTACAAAGTTTTCATAACTTTATTCCTTTTCTCAAATAGGAAAGTGATATGGTTTTTCACTTGATCTTCCATATCAAGATCGTAATTTCATGGCAAAATTTTTTACATTAAAACTGACAAACTTATTTGTTTAAACTGTGAATTTCAACGATATTTTTAAATTTTAAGCTACTATTTCCTTCTTTGAAAAGACATTAGATTTAACCGAAAGAAGGTTAAGGACAATTTTGCAAGATATTATCTTCTCAATTTATGTGAGTTAACCTGAAACTGTAAGAAAAGTAATAAATGAAAGTAACTTTAATGAACTATTTAATTACGAAATTAAAATGCAGTTTACTTTGCTAAAATCCCTGTTTTGAACGGGAGTAATACATGAAGTAACAAGAAACTAGCATTCTAGTATTAGAAGAGCATTTTTCAATTGTTCAGTGAAAATATCATTAACCTCATATGTAACACTGAGTTCATTTTAATGCGCACTTCTGTCCCAAAGTTTTATAGGATTGAAATGAGTAACTTTTTATTCAAGAACTAGCCCGCTAATCTCAAAAAATGAATAAATGCAAATATTTTTCAATTCAACTAATATTTTTTAATATTAATATGAAATAAGGAGAAAACTAAGTTATTGAAGAATTAGTGGATTCCATCTCTAAAAATGAGGCTGCGGTAATAAAAGCTAAAGAAGATCCAACAACATATGAAACGCTTGTTGGTTTACTTACATTCAGTTATTATCTTTTCTGCTTAGAAAAACTGGAAGTAGTTTATTTATTTAATTTCACTCCAAGTGAATCAAAACGTTTTTGGATTAATGATATAATCAGCACATTTTTTCGTATGTTTCTTTGTTTAAATAAACAAATGACCTTTTTCTTTGCTCAGTAACTTCATCATATTTGGCCTTTAAACAAAAACATTAACATTAAAAAATATCAGTTGAATTGAAATTTTTTTGAGGGGGTGGGGGGCATTTCGAACTGAACATATTCGATTTTTAAAATTTTTAATACTTTTGACCAGTACATTAATTAATTAACCAGTATTAAAAATGGTGTCCAAAAAAAGGTTCACTTACGTTTTGATGATTTTCATGCAAACCAAGAAGGCAAAATTTTGTTATACTGCCTTAAAATGCAAGAGGATTGGGTGCCTGTGGGACTAATTTAAAGATTAAGCCGAAACTAAAGTCGAAACTTAAAACGTGTACCTCAAGAGGATAACCTATCTCTCCCGACTTTCTGCCTGTGAGAGTGCGACTTTGCCATTCACCGTGTAGTTAATGAAAATTGAACAGCTAGCTGGAGAAACCCAAGTCCGGTCCAACCCTCTGACTGAATGGGCTACAGCCGGTAGAAGGGTCATCATGAATATTAGAACCAAGAGCCCTTCTACTCATTAAGTAATGCGACGGCAACGTAAAGCCCTGAAGACGGCTGAATTGTCCTTTTATTAGGTAACAACGAAGATTCCACGTTATTACGGCAGCAATTTTGGGATCGCAGGAATGCAGCGGAAATTAACTCCATAAGCTCTTGATAGAGTTCACTTGAAATGTTAATTCCAGCAACTAGTTCTCGTGTTTCATCGATTTTAGTGTTCATATTAACAACTGACTCGATTAATCATACTATTTTATGTATTATATTTGTGCGTTGATTTTGCGAAGAATAACGCAAGAAGGCAGAAATTTACAATCGAAATGTCATCAATGTAGCTATATTTAACTGATTTATTTCTCCTAGTTTTTTCTGATTGATATTTCTTTCCTGATGTAAATTTATCAATGATCATTGTGCAAGTTACTGTTGAAGTAAACTTGAATAATATTACTTAAAAAACTTTAAGTAGTAAGAAGGTTTTTTTTTCCGAAATATTAAATTAATGCATTTTTCCAGTGAGAAAGGCAAGGGGTATGAGAAGGGGTGCCCCAATGGGTGGTCACGGGAGTCACTGTGGCCTCCCAAAAATGTCCTTTTTTAGCACATTTTGTCTGACGAATCGTTAAAATTGTCATCATTCGGCAAAATTTGAAATTCTATTCTGCAAAATTATTATCATTCGGCGAAATTTTGAGTTCCATTCGGCAAAATTTGGAGTTCCACTTGGTAATATTTTTAGTTCTATTTAGCAAAATTTGGATTTAATTCGGCAAATTGAGAATTTCCGCCCTCCAAAAAATGTTTCGGTTGACTCCTGGATAAGAACTAACAAAAGTGAATAGGTGGTCGGCGGTAGAATTAGCGTCTTTATGTTGTAAGTGCTGCGACATATAAATAATATACAAAAATCGTTATTAGTAGTTTCAAAACAAAGTTTTTTTTTTTTTTTTTTCATTTTGCCCTATTGTGTTTTCACGTTCCTATTAAAAATTATTAGTAAAGCTCAGATCATAAACACAGTAATATCATCAAAATAGACATGTAAATTTGCTCTAAAAATACCTATAATATGCACTAAAAATTAAAAAATATGCAATAATACCGTTTTACTCAAGTAAATAAAAGTTTCCACATCTGAATGAAAACACGAATGGTCTTTTTATTTTTATTTTTATTTTTTTTACATTTTTGAAAATAAATTATCAATTTCGACTACAGTGTGCAAAAAATAAATAAATAAATAAAATAAAATAAAATAGTATGTGCATCAGTATCATGCAAGAAAAATCGGGTGACTTATGGGTGACCTATGGAAAACCCTCCGGCCGCTAATTTTTTATTCTTTACTAGTGGAACCCGCACGGCTTTGCCCGTACTAGAAAAAATTAAAAGGTCTTTCGGTTTGCCTGTATATTTACAAATGTATGGTGAATTTTCTAGCCAATTGGCTTGTACCCATGTTACGGTTCCACGTTATGATAATTTCGTATCTAGCTAATTGGCTTGTGCCCATGTTACGGGTTCCACGTTATGATAATTTCGTAAATTACTCGTCCATCTTATAATATTTTTGTTCTTAAAATTGTAATAGAAAAAGAACCACATCGAATTTTCGAAAAATCGCTTCGAGGTGCACACCCCCATGCTGCAAACTAACTTTGTGCCAAATTTCATGAAAATCGGCCGAACGGTCTAGGCGCTGTGCGCGTCACAGACATCCTACAGACATCCTCCGGACAGAGAGACTTTCAGCTTTATTATTAGTAAAGAAGAGAAAGATAAAGATTCTTTCCCATTTTATTAAATTTCTGTGAAAAATGGGCTTAAAATTGGAATAGAAAAAGAACAAAATCGAATTTTCGAAAAATCGCTTCGAGGTGCACACCTTCATGCTACAAACTAACTTCGTGCCAAATTTCATGAAAATCGGCTGAACGGTCTAGACGCTATGCGCGTCACAGACATCCTACAGACATTCAGACATCCTCCGTACAGAGAGACTTTCAGCTTTATTATTAGTAAAGAATGCAGCTAAAGGTATGCATATATATACACACACACACACCACACACACAGACACACACATATATATATACACATATATATATATATATATATATATATATATATATATATACAATTGAATATTTTTTATACATTTGTAAATGGATATTTTTATGCAATTGAATATATTGTAACAAGCTCTTTTTTTCCTTCTTCTTTTCTTTCTTTCTTTTTTTGTGTGTGTGTGTGTGGGTGGCGACATTCATTTCCTAGAATGAAATCTCCATCAACTTTTATAAAAATAAATTCAATGTGAAAAGATTAATCGATTGCTCCTACTTGATATTGAAAAGAATTTTTGGCACGAAATCAAACACAAAATAAAGCGATAATATCAAAAAAGGTAGCTGAAAACCAAAAACAAATCTCCCTCCCTCCAGACAGGAATGATACATTACAAATCTCAACCCCTAGATTAATATAAGCTTTGTTTACGCCGAAATTCATGTGAAATTACTCTGGCCCCGGCAAGTAATGATGCCACTCATAATTCTACAAATTCTGAGTTCATGGATCACAAATCTTCAACAGTTATGAATAACCTATGCATACTTATCCTAAAACGAACCTGCAATCTCAAAACTTTAAAAATGAATGAAATAAATAAAATCCCCCTCGCAGAGAATAACAAGAATAAAAAAAATCTCCCAACCCTCCCCCGGTCCACTTCAAAAACGAACAAATTATGCAAATCAACGTACAACTTAGGAACCCCTTAACACAATGGAACTGGAAACGTCAACTGAATTTGATGATCAATTACGGAAGGAAAGGCGGAGGGGGGCGGTAATCTTTACCTCCCCCCACTTTTCACGTGTGGGGCTGGCGGGTCGGCATGCATCCCTGTGCGTGATATGTTTCTGCTTCTGACAGCCGAGGGATTTATAAATATGGATGAATGCCACTGCTAACGGTACTCTACGGGTGGAGGCATTGTCGTAGTAATCACACTTCGCTCGCCCTTTTGCCGGTTACATAGGGTTGCTGCTTCTAGGAGGCATAGTTTTTTTTCTTTCGAATGCGGTGGGGAGATTAATAGTGGCAGTGACCAGAAGAGTATTTGGAAACGGAAATTTTGGTCATTTGAAGTGGTAGTTCATTCGAGGTGCTGTGTGATGTCTAACACGGCATGCATACGAACGAGAGAAAGATTGTGATTTATGTTTTTTTCAATTACTTTTGAAAGTTTATACGCATGTTCATTTTTTTCATTTATTTTTATTTTATTTTTTTTTAACGTGTAATATATCTGCATCAGAGAAGTAAAGGACACTAAGTCACGAATAAAAGTTATCCAAGAGATGAGTTTAAAGTTTTTCTTTTGATGATTTGTACTATAGTATTTTGTTATTTATAAACATAATTTAAAATTTGTTTCCCAATAACTTACTGATTTACACTTCTAAGTACAGTTGAAAAGTTTAGTAAGATGGTGCTTAAATGCAGATTTTCAAAAAAAAAAAAAAAGGGTCATAATACCCTTTGCCTCCCAGATCCAGTTATAATCTCAAGGAAGGACGGTCGCATGACATTTTTATTTGGATTTAGTTTACAACCGTAATGCAGGTTCTACTATCATTGTAAATTATAAGTCAAATAATCTATGTTATTAAACGATAATTTCAAAAATAGTACTTGAAGCTGTTTTTGGAGATAGAAGGAATACGTTTTTTAGTGCGTAAAAGTTTTGAACTCCCAAATGCTTACTAGCAGAATGCTTTTTACATTGACTAAACTGGGTTAAATCATTATTGTTACCTTTTGCATTCACTCCATAAAAAATAGTTAAAACATAAGTAGGGATCAACGAGGCATTCTGTGCCGGCTTAAATAAGCCATTTTGATACCAGAAAACAGATGTGTGCTACTTTATTGGCAGTTATCGCTTATTCATATTTTTGTTTAAGCCCCGAGCTATTTAGTGCGAACATTTACAAAATACGAAAATCAACTCTGCCAATGAATGCTACCAAAAAAATAGATAGCGTCAACCAGATTGAACAGATGACACCAAAATGTTATAGGCCAGGTTCGCTCCTACTTTTACGAGACTTGCTTATTATTGCTTCATTGATGCACTCGATTCACAGCAGTTAGATTCGTTTCAACCTTGTTTGTTTACGAAACTAACATTAAAAGTAGTTTCCAGAAATCGCTGTAAACAACTTTTTTTTCTATAGCACTACTCACAACACTACATTTTTTTTCCTTCAAAGTAGCGCGCTAAACTGTTAACTCCAAGAAATGCAAAAACTATGGTAGTTTCGCTACTTGTAACGCGTAAATGTGGTAGGTGAGGTGAGATCGTAGTTTTAGGAGCTTCTTTTATCATGTCATCTTTGATATACTCGCTTAAGATTCTTGCCAATCAGATTCGTTTGAACCTTCTTTGTTTACTAAAATGAAAAGTAGTTTCCAGGAACCGCTGCAAACTACTATTATTTTTTTATCGCGCTACTTTTTTCCCCCTTCATGTAGAGAGCTATGCAAACTACAAAAAATGTAGTGACTTCAGTTGTTTCGCCATATGTAGCGCGTAAATGTGATAGATGCGGTCAGATCGTATCTTTACGACCCTCATTTATCATTACGGCCACTCTTAAGATTCGCACCATTCACATTCGTTTGAACCTTGTTTGTTTTCTAAACTAACTTTAAAAGTAGTTTCTAAGAATTTCTGCAGACTATTCTTTTTTCTTTCTTATTACTCACTACATAATTATTATTTTTTTAAGTAGCTCTCTATACTACTAACTGCAAAATGTAGTGACTACGCGTAGTTCGCTACTTGTAGCGAGCTGCTTCTGACCTCTGCACTATTGTCGTCGGTGAGTGATGTGTATAACCTCACGTAAAATAGTAAAAATGTACAAGAGCTGAGCTTTGGTGAGCTTCCATGCAAATTATCCCGGTCACACAACAAATACTAGGATGCAATGAACATCATAGGTATCTCTGTTATTCAGCTTATTAAACTTGTAAATAAACACACATTACTGATCCAACTTCCAAAATTTATAAAAGCATTACAACTAAATCATTCGCTACTTGTTACTTCTCCAACTACTGCACTATTGTCGCTGGTGAGTGATTTGTATAAACCAAGCAGAATTTTAAAAGAGTACAGGAGCTAAGCTTTGGTAAGCTCCTTAACAAGTTATCCCGGTCACACAACACTGTGAAAGCAATTCAAAACTGTTCCTGAAAAATAATGGGCATCGTCTGTGCCCAATTTTTGCCAGTACCATATCTTGCAAAAAACAGGAACTTTTTCCGCTAAAATTCAATAACCTAGACACTATCTAGAAGTCTTTCTAAAGAAATCAAAAATCTCCACGTTTGAAGTTAGTCATGTTTCAGGAAACTTCAGAGAAAATTTACGTAGGTTTGATGTAAAATAGTTTGGCACCTTCGTGATTTACCATGAAAGCTCCAAAAGCATTGTGACACGCTCAAGGCAAAACCGAATTTCAAGAATAGTACCAAGAATCTGACTTGTCTGCAATTTTTGCAAAACTATGGAACCCAGAAACTTATTCGCTGTCATTGGTAGCTTAGTCAGCCTGGGCGGGCCGTAATCGAACTGAAGCAGATACACTTAATAAATACTCCCAGTTAATCTTTAAACTGAGAACTAAAAATATTTTTCCCAACAGTGAGAAGTCCGCGTTCGTGCAACTTAACAATTTAGGTTTTTTTTTTTTTTTTTTTGATAAAGACTCTTGATTTTTCTCAGGAAATTGATAAAAACCTTCGAAATCCTGAAACGTTTCACGGAAATAATCAGTGACGTTTCAGAATTTCTTAACAGTGAACAAATGCTATTGGATGAAATTAACATCATGGATAACTCTTTTATTCAGCTTATTATACTTGTAACCAAACATACATTACTGATCCAACTTCGAAAATTTATAAAAGCATTACCACTAAATCATCAATGTTTACCACACATCCATACATCTCATTTGAACCCGATTCCTCATTTGTTGTTCCAACATTCATACGCTAAAGATGACGGTCCGAACTCGGCGCCAGCTCATGAATAGCTCCCAACCGATGCTAATGAGTTTGAGAGCGGATCTCTGCATCTGAATGATTATTGACGATTCTGCTCTGATATTGCCCACTCGGATGGAAACCGCATGTCGACGCAGCTGCTTGCACTGACTGAGCCCGAGTCGTTTATAGCGATAACGCGGGCATGAGAGAGAGATTTAATTGCTGCGGATTGATATACAACATCAGCAGGCGAATAAACAGGTGAAATGCCGTTAAATATCTCATCGTTAATGGGCGAATTGGTTAGTGTCAGTTATTAAATGAAAAAGAAATTAACAAGACTCTGTTAATTGCAAGACAGTGTTAAATTTAAGGAACCTACCATAGTTGGCATATGTTGTTTTTCAGTTTTTGTTCCTATCGTTTTTGGTTTTGCCCAATATTTTGCTTTGTCTTGAATGCTGCCGTTAGTGTTGACTAAGGAATTTACTATTGTTAACATATTTTTTTTCTTCTTTTTCCTAGATCTCTAATTTTTCTTATTTTTATTAGTTTTTTTCCTTGTGCAATTTTAATTTCTTTATCCCTCTCGAATGCGGCCGACAGACAGCGTTAACTAAATAACCTATTGTAGTTAGCATATAAGTTCAGATTTTCTGTATTTTTGTTTTTGTCCAAGATTTCTCTCTCTTTCTCTCTCTTGAACACACCGGCAAGACAGTATTAACATACTGAGGTTCTTTAGTTAATATATGTTTTGTCTTGTTTTTTTTTATATATATATATATTTTTGATTTTTTTGTCCAAGCTTTCTCTCTCATCCTTAGTTGACACAAAATTTTTTTTCCCTAGATTTAAGTTTTTGCCTAAGATTTCTTTCTCCCTCGAACGCGGCCTTTGGACAGTGTTAATTGAGGAACATACTATAATTCGTATATAGGTTGTTTCTTCTTCTTCTTCTTGAATTCTAATTTCCCCATAGTTTTCTCTTTATACATCTCGAATGCGGTCACTAGACAGCCTTAACTAAGAAGCGTATTGTAGTTATCATATCTCAGTTCGTTATTTTTTTTTCCTACATTTCTGTTATTCCCCAAAATTTCTTTCACTCTCTGGAACGTGGCCGCTCTACAGCTTTAATCAGCAGAAGATCTAATTGTGGATCCACCCTATGTGCTCGATATGCTCAGAGTCACAGGAACCATAGATTTAGTTTAGCTTTGCTAGCAAAAGAAGACTAGTAACAACAACAACCACATATAAGCTTTTTCCCATCTATATTTTAGATTTTTTTTTCTAGATTCCTCTCTCCCTCTCGAATGTGAACTGCAGAAAGTGTTGACGAAGGATTCTACTGTGGTTAGCAAACAAGTTTTTTTCCTTTGATTTTTTTTTTCAAGAGAGAGTGCAAGAACTCTCTCTCGCTTTCCATATAATAAAAGAAGATGCTCTATTGCTTCTGTGATAGATTCAGTTTTCTTTATATATTGATTTAATACATGCATAAGAACATGCCAAAACATTAATCGCATAAGAAGCTTCAGAAAGAGTTTACAAATACGCCGATTCCGTCAAATTCTTAAATTCTGTCTTTCGAAACGTCTTAAACTTGATCATATAAATGTGTTTTAATTCAAACTTTATTGGTAACTTCATCCGGCCTCCAGTCATTGCTGTAGAGCAAAGGTTTTCAAACTACAACCAGCATGGCAACACTGACCGGTGGTAATAGTCGTACGTACCTGATATCCCACAACTTATTTTGATTACGGTGTAAAACTTACAAAATAAATAAGTCATACCTACTAAAAAAGCCCAATCATTGACGGAATGACAGAAATGTCTCATTCCATCACAAATTAAAATTTAAAAAAAAGATAAACACTTATGCTGAAAATTTTTTAAAAACTAATTCTTCGGTATTTTGTCATCTTTCAGTAATTGGCAATGAAATAAAAAGAAAATAAAATACTTCTTGATGAAAATAGCTTGTCTATAGTAATTGAATTTATTTTTTCATCCAATATGTCATTCCATCTCACTTGGAGTTGCCCAATTATACAATCCAAAGTACAGGAGAAAATGACCACTTTAATAACGGCCCAAAGCGAAAGGCTTTGTAACGAGTTTCGGTCTTTATGGCGAATTCAAATAATAAAAATTAAAAAAATAAATAAAAATCTCTTGAAATATACCTCATTCTGTCTATGCTTTATACTAAGATAGATGGGCTTACTTCTATGGACGGTGGTAAAATTTTTCGGCTTTGTAATTCTCTGATTCTGACCCCTAAGTGGATGATTTGTCAGTCACTATTAGCCTCTTTGTCTTCCCCACGATTCTTAATTAGGCACCACCCTTTGTATCACCCGTACAGAACTCATTCCCCCTGAGAGCTCCTCCTTCTCTATTTACTTCACCCCTTTCCATTATCAGTGCAATTGCAGAAATTTGGAGCCTTGTTAATGGGAAAAGAGCATGGAAAAGACATTTACACACCTGCTTCATGGATAATCCTGCTATCGTATTTCAAATTATATTTATATGGGATTGACTGTTTTCAATCACTTCAGCCGAGTATAATTCAGAACTCCTAAGTTTAGTATTTTTTTTTTTCTGGGCGTGTCCATTCTTCTTTACTGTAAATCTTAGCCTGCCGTACAATGTACACACCCAGACAATGTTATAACTGCGGGTTGCATATGTCACCCATAAGGGTGAAACGTTGTAGCACCAGTGGCATCTCCTGAAAGTAGCTGTTTTGTTCTCTATGGCACCCCTAAGGGTACCAGAGTTAACCAAATGGCACCCTTAGAGGTGCCTCTGGTGCTACAACGTTTCCCACTTACGGGTTGACGGAAGCAAGCGGTACCTTTAAGGGTTGCTTAGGGGTGCGCTGATGAATCAATTGGCACCCTTTTTTAGGTGCCACTGGTGCTACAACATTTCACCCTAAAAAGCGCCGTTTGCAACCTGCAGTTTTAGCAGTGCACATTCACATGAAGTGCAATATAGAAAAGGTTTCACACTAACAATATTCCTCCCTACGAAAATTTAGAATGATATTGAGTGTGCGCTTCTTTACAACTTCATGTTTTTTTTTCCTTCAGTGGGAAAAAAACATTTGAATAAGTTTTAATTACCATACTTATTGATAATCCTGCTATCTTACTTCAAATTATTATAAATATGGGATTGAAAGTACTCCATGGTACTCCAATCACCATACCTAAGGATAATCCTGCTATCTGACTTCAAATTAGTATTATAAATATGGGATTGAAAGTACTCCATAGTTTCAGCTGAAATATAATTTAGAACTACCAATTCCTAATCTTTTTTGTGTGTGTATCCATTCTGCTCTTTCTGTAAAGCTGAAACTAACCCGCAGCACACACGTGTGCAAAGTGAAGTCTTAAAAAGGCTTTAGCAATAACAATATTTCTCACCACGAAAAGTTGAAAATACACTGAGTTTGCTGTTCAACAATTGTGCAGTTTCTATTTTGCCTGTTAATGGGAAAATATAATGGAATAACTTTTACTCATCCTGTTTCATAAATAATCTTGCTATCTTAATTAAAATTATTAAAAACTTGAGATCGATATTTAACTGATAACATAGCGTCAGCGTAATTACCACAATTTAGAACTACCAAATTGTAATCATTTTTTGGGTGTATACCTGTTGTTTAATTAATGGACATAAATTAGCTTGTAACATTATAAATTCGGCATCATGAGATTAAAAATCATTTTTTGTTGTTTAAAAATGTTAGTCCCAAATTCAAAAACATCTTGAAAATATAATCTCCTCAGACTCTCCTAAGAGCAAAAGCTTTTTATAAATTTTGAGAAATTTGAAAGTGTTACATGTTGTTCAAAAACATTACCGGGCTTAGTTACTTCTACGTATATATTTATTTATTTATCCGTTTTTTTATATGATTTAAAAACTAGAAAAAAGCGAATTATTTCTTGATTGAAACATTTCAATAATTAAATTTTTTACATAGTTTTGGTACTTTCTCTTTTTAAAAGCTTTAAAATTAATATCTAATTCATCAATCAGACCTTTAAAAAGAACTCAAAAAGAATTTAATTATTTTTTCTCAGTTTGGTCCTATTCAATTGAGCTTATGTTAACCACAAAGTCGATGCTATGGACTGCACAAATAAAAGCCCTCCTACAATTCCTAGTATATATGAAGAGATTTACCATCCCATACATGATGTAATTGAATGAAACCGCTAGGCTGATTACGTGGGATTGGAAAAGGGAACGATTTCGAATGCTCTATTTTCTGAAGGTCATCCTGCTGTAGGTACTTATCTTGGCAATATTAGCGCTGACCAAAGGATCTATAAAGCGGTAAAATCAGCCAATGAAAATACTAAAAGGTAAGTGCTTTTGTCTTGTACAATGTTTCACGGTAAAAAAATGCTTGAAAGATGCGGAAATGTTTTCTTTTAGCATTCTTCTCAAATTGCAACTATCAAAAAAAGTTTCAAAAAGCAAAAAGTTTTTAGAAATTACTATTATTATTATTATTATTTTTTTTTTTTTTTTTTCAAATATTGGATCTATAAAAAATAGATAATATTTTTAAATAAATTTCTTTTTGCATTTTTTAAAAGCAATGTTTATTAAAAAATTAAATAATTAATACGCAAATAAATTTAAAAATTAACTAAGCTTTTTTTCTAATATTATACCTAACTCAAGTAAAAGGAACGTTTTCAATTATTTATTTATTTATTTATTTTTAGCATTTTTTAAAATTATGTCTAGCAAACAAATACGCTTGAAGTAAATTTCCTTTAAGTTTTTCAGAAAATTATATCCATCAAAAAATAAATAAATAAATAAATAAATAAAATTTAAAAAAAAGAAAAAGAAAAACAGTTACATTTTTAATATTTTTTCTTTTTTAGCCCTTTCTTAAAAAAAATAATAGTTATATTTTGAAATACAGTTCTTTAGCATTTTCCTAAAAGTATATCTATCATAAGTAAAAACAAAGTCATTTCAAAATAAATTTCATTGAAGGAACATCACGAAGTCGTACTTGTTCGGAAATGAAGATAATATCGGAAATCGAAATTTCGACTGAAGCTATAGGATTAATATGAGTGTAAGTAATCCTGCGCAAAAACTTTGATTAATTAAAGAATTAACCTCTGGAAAAACTGAAAGCTACTAGAATAATGATAATATGATGGCGTGACAAAGAAAATATAGTTAGGAGCAGTCTAAGACAAATGTTTTAGGAAAAAAAAATACGTTATAAAAATTGCATGATTGAATTTCCGTATCAAAGAAATCAAAAAAATTAAGCTCAATTTTGAGAAAAAATCTCAAACGCCAATTTTTAATAATAAAAATAAAACTCTGTGTACAGAGATGCATCTAGATTTTTTTTTTTTTTTGAAGGCTTGAAAATACTCCTTAATGTTTTAGGGAGGAGATAAACCTATTTCAGAACAGATTAGTGAAATATACTAAAGAAGTAAAAACCTTAATAGTAATACATTCCAATTTAAAAATACTTACTAAAGATGAAAAAGAAGATGGCAGGGGAAAAAGAGGAGTGAATTTTTAACATTTAGAAAGTTAGACATTTTGAATAATAATAAAAAAAGGATTTTTTTCAAATGTAATATGTAAAAAAAATCAGTAGCATCCCTCTACCCTCCGTTTTCCACAATGCTATTTTTTTTTAAAAAAATTCAAATACAAAGCGTTGAACTATGCAAGACTTAGTTTTTGACTCTTAATAAATCGTTATTACCCTGGTGGTATCGAACACCAATATCAAAGCAGGCTTAGGACGGTAGATCATAATAGCCTGACTGATAAGAATCTTTTTTTTTTGTTATTGAAATTCTCCAGAAATATAACAAAAAGTTACGAATTAAGTCCCCCCCCCTTCCCCCCCCCCCAAAAAAAGGAATAATTTCAAATATGAAGAGCCTCTTTGTTCCCAAAGAAAAATAACAGCAAAAAATCTATAAGTAAATTACGTGTCAAAACACGTAAAGTTTTTTTTAAATTATAAACATAATTCCACTTGCATCAAACGTAATGGGGTCGTTTACGAAATTTTAAACATTTTTTTTTTTTTTGAAGAGCATGCTTAAAAACGTAGGATTTGACCTTTTTTTTAAATAATTTGACAACGATTAATATTTTTTAAAAATTATTTTAATCGGTACGCAGATTCTATTTCATCTTTACGTTTCTGCCCATGACATCACAAGTGATGAAAATCCATTAGCGCAGAGCGCAATATTTAATTAGCATCTTTATTCATATGTAATGGCAACGATATGGTTGATAGCAAGTGTAGAGCGCAATATTTAATTCGCTTCTGAATTATCATAACCTGTAAACGCGGTAGACAGCAAGCTTAAGCATTCAGCGCCTACTGGAGTACGCGCCCAAATACATCACTTGTAACGTCATAAAGACCACGCTTTGTTTGAAAAATCGGACATTTAAAAAAATTAATTAAAAAATAAACGTTTTGAAAATA
Source organism: Uloborus diversus (assembly GCF_026930045.1). Classification (NCBI taxonomy): domain Eukaryota; kingdom Metazoa; phylum Arthropoda; class Arachnida; order Araneae; family Uloboridae; genus Uloborus; species Uloborus diversus. The sequence goes on from NC_072738.1 coordinate 58,057,023, forward strand.
AAAGATTTTCCTCGCTCCATTTTTTTTTTTTTTTTTTTTGTGCTTATTCTATCAACTTCAGTCACTAAAAATAGTACTTTTGACTGATGGAAACAAACCCATCGTGTGGTTTTTGTTGTCGCCTAATACTCAGTAATGACTATGAAGACATGAGGTGCCACTGCCTGAAAAGGTTGGATTTCTTTATTAACATATAGAACAACAGAAGAAAAATTTGCGCAACAAATAGAGGAAATAACACCCAGGCTGGGGATCGAGCCCACGACCTCCGGCATTCGAAGCAAAGTTTCTACTTCAGAGCCACAGGCAAGATTGGAACTTTAATAATGCCGTACAATGAACAAATTTTTCATCCGCTTTTTCCCCACAAAAGTTTTGCTAGCATTTCGCATTACACTGTAAAAACGATTCAGAAACGTTCCTGGAAAATAATAGGCAGCTGATGTGCCCAATTTCAACCAGCAACATACCTTACAAAATCCAGGAACACGTTCTGATAAAAGTGAGTAACCTTCCGGAAATACTGGGAAATCTGCCCCGTTAAAGCAAGTCGTGAACCTTCTACAAAAATTGAATAAGTTTAAAATATTTGATTAGACCCTTCCTGGTTTACCAGGCACCAGAAGCATTAACGCAACCATGGCCAAAGCTACGCGAATAATTGCAAGCAAGAACCAAACATATTCCTCGCCTGCAATTCTAGCTTCGCAAAGTTGCAGCTATCCAGGGACTTATTTACTCCCATTGGGAGCTTAGTCAATCCAGACGGGCCGTATTTAAATTAAAGCCGATACACTCAACAAACACGCTCAGTCAACCTTTAAACTGGTAGCAAAAAACATTTTTCACACCAGTGAAAAGTCTGCCTTCATGCCTCTTTTAGCAATTTAGGAAACTTTCTTGCGAAGATGCTTGCTTTTGCGGGGAAATAGGTGAAAACCACTGAAATCCCGAAACGTTCCACGGAAATAACCAGTAACGTTTCGGAATTTTTTTACAGTGTAGGTTTTGACAATTCCCATTCATCAGGATTAAAACAAACTTTTTGGAGCATATTTCAGCGCAAGTCCGTCATTTCAAATCTTTAACAGGATTGGCAAATTCGTGGTCACAAAGTCCTTCAAGTGAACCAATACCTCTGGGATGCTGAACAAGGGATTTCTCGGCTTTAGGTCTAGATTTAAAAAAAAATTAAGAATTTGAATTTTGACATCTTGAATTCAAATTATGTTTTTCGCAATCACGAGTGTGTGTATGTATGTAGGCGTGTGTGTTTATGTGTGTGTGTGGGGTATGTGTGTGTGTGTGTGTAGGGGAGGTATGTATATGCGTGTAGGCATGTGTGTTTGTGTCTGCGTGCAGGTATGAGTATGTGGGTATTTTTGTGTATGAGTGTTTGTGTGTGTGGGGGGGGGGGGAATGTGTATGCGTGATTAGGCATATGTGTTTGTGTCTGTGTGCAGGCATGAGTGTATGGGTAGTTGTGTGTGTATGTGTAGGTGTCTGTATGTATGCGTGTGTGTGTGTATGTTTGAGTGTGTATAGGTGTATGTATGCGTATGTATGTATATGTGTGTGTGTGTGCAGGTGCGTGTACGTATGCATGTAAGTGTAGGATATTGACGCAACTTAGAGACGGATTTCGCTAGAGGAGCAGCATCGTGAGATGCGACACCCGGTCGACGGTGGTGCTGCAGAGGGTGCTGGTGGGAAAATAAAATGATAGCACATCAAAACAGTCAAATGAGAGCAATAAGCAATCATCGTGACTGCTCAAAAAAATAAATAAATAATTTGAATTTTTGGCATCTTGAATTCAAATTATGTTTTTCGCAATCACGAGCGTGTGTGTGTATGCATGCGCATGTGTGTAGGCGCATGTATGTGGGTGCGTGCGTGCGTGTGTGTGTATATGTATGCATGTGTGTGCATGTTGTGTACGCAGTGCTGTGTGTGTACGCGCGTGTGTGTGTGTAGGCGTTCGTGTGTGTGTGCATGTTGTGTATGCAGTGCTGTGTGTGTAGGCGTTCGTGTGTGTGCATGTTGTGTACGCTGTGCTGTGTGTGTACTTGTGTATGTGTGTGTGTATGCATGTGTGTGCATGTTGTGTATGCAGTGCTGTGTGTAGGCGTTCGTGTGTGTGTATGTGTGTGTGTGTATGTGTGTGTGTGTAGGTGTGTGAGTTTGTATGCGCGTGTGTGTATGCGTGTGTGTGTAGGATATAGACGCAACCTGGAGACTGTTTTCGCTAGAAGAGCAACATCGTGAGGAGCCGGTTAACGGTGGTGCTGCAGAGGATGCTGGTGGGAAAATAAAATGATAGCACATCAAAACAGTCAAATGAGAGCAATAAGCAATCGTGACTGCTCAAAAAAAAAAAAAAATAATAATAATAATAAAAATAATTTGTATTTTTGGCATCTTGAATTCAAATTATGTTTTTCGCAATCACGAGCTTGTGTGTGTATGCATGCGCATGTGTGTTTGTGTAGGCGCATGTGTGTGGGTGCGTGCGTGTGCGTGTGTGTGTGTGTATGTATGCATGTGTGTCATGTTGTGTACGCAGTGCTGTGTGTGTACGCGCATGTGTGTGTGTAGGTGTTCGTGTGTGTGTGTGCATGTTGTGTATGCAGTGCTGTGTGTGTAGGCGTTCGTGTGTGTGTGTATGTGTGTGTATGTATGCATGTGTGTGCATGTTGTGTACGCAGTGCTGTGTGTGTAGGCGTTCGTGTGTGTGTGTGCATGTTGTGTATGCAGTGCTGTGTGTGTTGGCGTTCGTGTGTGTGTATGTGTGTGTGTATGTATGCATGTGTGTGCATGTTGTGTACGCAGTGCTGTGTGTGTACGCGTTTGTGTGTGTATATGTGTAGGAGTGTGTGTATGTGTGTGTGTAGGTGTGTGAGTTTGTATGCGCGTGTGTGTATGCGTGTGTGAGTAGGATATAGACGCAACCTGGAGACTGTTTCGCTAGAAGAGCAACATCGTGAGGAGCCGGTTAACGGTGGTGCTGCTGAGGATGCTGTTGGAAAATAAAATGATAGCACGCCAAAACAGTCAAATGAGAACAATAAGCAATCGTGATTGCTCAAAAAAAAAAAAAAGTACAGAGCAGTCTTCAGGGTTGCTTCTAACCAGTGAAACCACAAATAATGGTAGGTACGGGGGACCATGAAGTGTGATATGATACATATTGCATCGAACAATATACAATGCGTATTGTATCGAAGAACAGCAAAACCACGTCCAGATATCGCTCTTTTGGAAGAAGAAAGCCACAATACGAAGAAATGAAATTTTACAGGAGAAGCGTTTGAAGTTGAAGAAGACTCTTCAGGAATTTGCATTAAGAAAAGTAAGTTTGCTGTAAATCTGTTTATCAGTTCTTGGTTAATATTAGGAAAAAAAAATCTGTCACTATTTTCCTATGAAGATTACGTTCTTTGAAAGCCTTTAAGCGAAAAAAAAAGGGAAAAGAAAAGAAAATGAAAAATTTCGTATTATAAACTCTTCTTTCAAACAGCGAAAGATTGAAATACAGTAATCCCTCAAATCAGGAAGGGGGTGGGGCATATTTCCTCTCTAAATCCCACCCTCTAAAAATTACTGGTTTGCTTAAGTAGATTTTATGAACATTTTTAATCGGTAAGTTGAATCCTCTTTTGTATATGAAATTTTAAGAAAAAGACCAATAAGCAAATTATAAATACCATGAATTTTAAAGATACTTTGAAATTGTTAGCAAACAATCTATCTCTGATGTTCTGTTTAGAATCAATATTTATCGCTCCCAATATTCTCGACACTAAACTGACTCCCAATTGATGAGCTTTGTTTATTAACCTAGTTAATCAAGTGAATATAAAAGCGCCAGAACACAACGCAACCGCGAGGGTGCATATTAATTGCCCTCTCTTCTGCCATACAGGCTCTAATTAAACTGCCATCCCTGAGGGGCGGAGTCGGTACATTTCACACTTTAGATGGCCTCGCAGTTGCTACTACTATTACGCTTGTAATTTGGCCAAGAGTCAGGTGTATTTTACGAGACCGGGGGGAATGGGCAGATGGGGATGGACCCTCGGGAGCTTGGAACGTCTCCTCCCACTCCCCAGACTGGTCAAACAAAGAGACACGTGTATCGAATCGTATATGACGCATCACGGTTATAGACAATGATTTAAAGTTCTTAAGTTATTGTGCTAATTTTGAATTCTTTTATTAAATGTTTAAAAAAAATATATTCAGGGGGTTGGTGGTCCGAGTAGGGCCATAAAGCTTCCAGTAACTGTCAATTAAGTTTTTGATTTCAGGGTAATTTTTCACATAAGATGTAGTTTAGCGTAAATCATTTGAATTTCTAGCCTGTAATAGCATTTTTTATTATTAGAAAGTGTGAAACACACACACACACACAATATTGCTGTAGGCAGGTAAACAGAATTATCTGCAGAGATTCCCAGATATTTGAAGAAACGCGGTTTGGATTCAATACTAACATTGGGGAAATGTTGGAATTAGACTTTTTTTTTAATAGCGGAAACCAAATAAGCAAGCTTGTATAATAAAACTAACGTGCAATGGATGACAAAAATACAAAAATAAATAAATAAATAAAAATAAAGAAAGAAAAAGGAAAAAAAAATGCAGTTTCAGCGCACGGCCGAGTGCTACACCGCTTCTTTAAAACAATTTTCGTCAAAGAAATCGAGATCTCTGGCACTAATAATGCGCGTTTTTTTTTTTTTTTTTTTTTTTTTTTTTTTAAACCCTGAAACGTGCTTTAACCTCTCACTGCACTTAAACATTCGTAGACAAAGAAGAGACAACAGATGTTTAGAATTTTCCGGATACTACGGACATGCAGACAGAGATTATCCTTATACAGTTAAGCCCGCTTTTTAGCCTACTTTCCCAGTAAAAGTCAGAAAAAGATGAAAAAAAAAGCATGAAAGAAGGCTTAATGCATCTTAAAAATATCGCAAAAAACAAAAAAAAAAGTCAAAAATAATTAAAATAATTAAATAAATATTGAAAAATTAAAAATTGGAAAGTAGAGTATTGAGATGGGGAAAAATGTCTGTCGGTCCGTCGGTATGTCTGTCTGTCTGCCCCCCCCCCCCCCCCTAATAACTTTTGAATGAATAGTCCGATTCGAACAAACTTTTTTTTGTTCGAAAGGTCTCGGCGAGGACACCTCATTCCCATATTTCACTTTTTGATTTGAACTATTTTTGTTCAATTTTGAACAGTTCAAAAAAACTTAACATTAGCGCCTACGGGGAAATTCAAGGCAATTCCGAACTGTGAGGCGAATTTGCTTCAAACAAACTTTGTAGGAAAAAGCTTTTAATGAAAAACTTGTATGTAAAATATCTTTTTGATTTGAACAATTTTCCGTTCAATTTTGAACAGTTCAAATCCCTTAACATTAGCGCCTACGGGGAAACTGAAAGTCAATGTGAATTCCGTACTTGAAGACGGATTTTTTTCAAACAAATTATGTTGGAAATAGCTCTTGACGCCAAACTCCAGACTTCGACTCCGAGAATTTAGGGGCACTTGACTCCGACTCCAACTCCTATGCCCGACAAGTAATCGGACTCCGACTCCGACTTCGTAGCTTTGGTAAAAATTTATACACTTAGGACAAATGACTGACTCCGATTCTTAGGTATTCGACTCCGACTCCTTTACCCCAAAATGATATTGACTCCGACTCCGACTCCGCAGCTATGGTTTTGACTGTGAAATAATTATTGTTGATCTGACTTGTTTTTATTTTTACGCTAAAGTTTTAATTTAGGTATTCAGTTTTCGGCGAATAAACTCGAAGTCATTTATATTTCTACATAATAAAGATATGCACAGACGATTTTTTTTTTTTTTTTTTTTTTTTTTTTTTGACAATGAAAATTATTTCTTTAAGTTGACATTTTATTGTTTTTATTTATTTTGGTAAGTGCATTAATTCATTTAAAAAATTGTTTTTGGCAACAGGGGAAAAAGAAACGATTTTTTTTTTTTTTTTTTTTGATATGATGTATTTATTTTGATGAGCTTATTAATTTTAATTATTATTTTTTCGTTTTGAAAGCTGTTAAAGATCTTTTTAATGGAAAAAAGTGTATTAGCTGCTTTGTTTAAAAGTTGCTGCTATTTTTTTTACGTATTTAATTTTTTTAGATGAGGAATCAGCTTAAAGTATTTTAAAATGCACTTAGTGAGTTTTCCTCTGCATACACCTTTAATAAAAAGTGAGTTGTGATCACCAGACGGTTCTTTGTCACACATTTTCCCTAAATATGATGTTTGACCGTCATTTGCCAATAAGAGATATTTTTTTAAAAAATCTGAAAAAGTTGCATCCGACTCAAATTAATGGAGGTGTAAAACTTTAAAACGGCAATTTCTCACTTCGAACTCGGATGCAGATACGACTTTGCGCTTACACAGCAGTATAGCCACATAGTGATAAAAAAAAACTTTTCTTAAAAGTTTTCCACTCATTCAGAGTAGAAAGCTGACATGGACTACTTAGAAGTCAGTTCACTTTTGCTTTTAGCAGTTAACTCCGAAAGCTTCTAAAGTCAATCGACCTGAAAGACAATTAAGTTGCTTCCAGAGGTCCTGTATTGAAGCCGTGTATTGGAATCCATTATGGCAAATAAAATTGTCCATTAAAACATATCGATTGTCTTTCGAAGTTACTCTTTCTTTATTTTTAACTGCTTGCATTTTCCAAACAGAATAATACCTAGTTGTTTGAAAGACGGTAAGTGTTGGGCTTTAGCAGTCATAATGGTGACGAGGTGTAATAGATTTGGAGCAGACAGTATCGCACAATTTCTTCCAGTAACATATCTTGGAAAAACCAGGAACGTTATCCGCTAAAAGTCAGTAACCTTTCTGAAATTAGCCTTGGAACTTTCTGAAGAAGTGCGGAATCTCCCCTGTTAAAGCCAATCATGTCTCTAGAACCTTCTAGAAAAATTAAGTAGGTTTAGGGTAATTGATTAGAACCTTCCTGATTTACCCAGAAGAGGCTCCATAAAAATCAGAGTGACCACTGCCTAAGCTATGCAAGAAAGAACCAACCAAGCATACCTCTTGCCTGCAATGCTATAGCTATCCCTTGACTTTTTCGCTCTCACTAGGAGCTTATTCAGTCCGGATAGGCCGTAAGCAACCTTCGGCCGATACACTTAATAAACACGCTAATTCAATCTTAAAACTGGTTGCTAAAAGTATTTTCCACATTAGTGAAAAGTCTGCACACGTGCAACTTGTAGCGATTCAGGAACCCTTTTTGTGAAGATATTTGTTTTTACGGGGAAATAGGTGAAAACGTTTGAAATCCCGAGACGCTCCATAGAAATAACCAGTAACATTTCGGAATTTTTTTACTGAGCAGAAATAACACAGCTGAAAAATTAAAATTTCTAAATTACTGTACAAAAGCGAAGATAGAAAATCTGCTCTATCGGTCAGCAGGACTTACGCCTCAGAGCAGGAATTAGTAAATGGAGGGAGCGAGTCCAATCTTCGGCTTAGCAAAAGCAGAGGCAAAGACTCCAAATCACGTGACTCAACAACGACGAGTGGTCGACATGCTTTGAGTGAAACTAGAGAAAGAAACCTGATTTTTTCCAATGCTTTGCTTTGAAGTCTATCACATGAGTTGGTGCCATTGCCTCACAAATGAAATCTTCACTCCTTCCATTTTATCTCTTCTCAATGACCTAAGCATGTTAAAATACCGTTGAGATCGTAAAATAGCAGTATTGTCACTTTTGAATCCCTATAAACTTTATTGAGCTTAGACTTGCAAAGTGACACGAATGTTTAAATATTAATTATGACATTCAAGGACTGACACCAAGCAAGGTTGAATGTTTTAATTTGGAGCAGACAGTACTGCACAACAGCAACAGAAATGAGACAGCTCAAAAATTAGTATTTGTAAGTTACGGTATGAAAACGAAAATAGTAAGTCTCCTCTGTCGGTCAGCAGAACCTAAGCGCATAAAATTATCTTAAAGTTCGTAAAATAACAGTTGTGTCACTTTTGAATCCTTATAAAATTTAGTGAGCTCAGACTTTCAAAATGACACCAATGTGTAAATGTCAATTACGACCTTCACAGACAGACAACAAACGGGGTTGAATATTGTAAAGTGGAGCAGAGAGTACTGCACACCGGCAACAGAAATGAGGCAGCTAAAAAATTAGAATTTGGGGGGGGGGGGGTAAGTTACGGTATGAAAACGAAAATAGAAAGTCTGCTCTATCGGCCAGCAGATCTTACACATGTTAAAGGACCTCAGAGTCCGAAAAAGGTATGTTGTGTCACTTTTGAATCCGCCTAAAATTCAGAGGGACTTGCAAAGTGATACGAATGTGCAAATGTTAATTACGGCATTCACGGACATGAAATATTAGGGAAGGATTCTGTTGAAGAAGTAGAAACTTATGAAATACACCGCCAGCTCAGTCAATTCCAGCCGATGACTGCAGTTTCGTGCTTATTAGCACGCATCAGCCCGGCATAGGAGTGACTGCGCCGGAGGTGGAAAACCTCCTTAAGGAAGCCAAGAGTTCCATACAAACTGGTAGCCAATACAGAATTAGCACTGAGCAGAGAGTGACCGAAGCAATGGTTCGGTTCAATTCGAATTTTGAAGGCAAGGTAGGTATATTCAATAAGTTACCGTCCCATAGCCAGGACTAAGGAAAAAATACATGAAATACACAGCCAGCTCAGTCAATTCCAGCTGAGGACGGCAGTTTCGTGCTAATTAGCACTCATTAACCCGGCATAGGAGTGACTGAACTGGATGTGGAAAACCTCCTAAGGAAGCCAAGAGTGCATAACAAACTGGTAGCTAATACAAGAATTAGAGCTGACCAGACGAGTGACCGAAGCAATGGTTCGGTTCAACTCAAATTTTGAAGGCAAGGCAGGTATATTCAGTTAGTTATCACCCTATAGCCAGGGCTAAGGCAGAAATACATGAAATACACCACCAGCTCAGTCAAGTTACCGCCCTTTGCTTGGCACTCTTGGCTTTCTTAAGAGGTTTTCCACCTCCAGCACAGTCACTTCTATGCCGGGTTGATGAGTGCTAATAAGCACGACAGTGCAGTCCTCGACTGGAATTGACTGAGCTGGTGGTGTACTTCTGCCTTAGTCCTGGCTATAGGACGGTAACTTACTGAATAGAAAATTGTGCTTGCATCTATTGGTTGAAAGCACCCAATCAATCCAAAAAGGGACAAGGCAGCGGTCAATGTCTTAGATGTCAAAACGTGCTCCCTTGAAAAGTATGCGAAAAAAACCCATTATTTTTGTAAGTGAAATCTAACAGTGATGAAGAAGATGAGTAAATTGTTTCTGTTTTTAATTAGCAGTAAGACCTATGATTTTAGTTTAACCTATAAAATGTTCTTTAATTAATTATTTGTAATTTTCTTATTTTTAAAGTGTTTTTGGAGAAAGAAAACATTAAAATTTTGTTAAATAACCTATTTCACATACTCCTTGGTATCCTTTTTTAATATGCGTAAATGGGCCTCACTCGATGCAAAAACCTGCCCCGTGTTCGGGTCAAGTTTACGCAACTGACTTGGACTTAAAAAACATTTTTTTAACGGTTAAAAACACAAGCTGAGCAACAACTGAATATAAAAATTTTGACTTCATTAACTGCTTCATAAAATATCTAATCAACAATAATGTCTCTAATCACAATGTCTAAAATTTCCTAGGTTCAAAAATAAAAATTAGAAAATTCATTGAAAAAAATCCTCGTACATGTGCCCCGGTCTACCCTAAAGGGGAGCAAATTAATCCTTTTAAATTTTTTTGAAAATGGGATTTTAAAGTAATCTCACATTAGAAATGGCAACTATTGGATAATTTGATCTTCAAATTGAACTTCTAACGTTGTATGCGTCTTAGGTTTGGATCAATCCATTTGAAATCACCCAAAAAAAGAATAAAATTTGTTGCTCTACATTTTTGATTTTCCTAATTTTTTTTTATCATGTATTTTCCACTGCTAAGTGAGTTCAAAAGTACTGAAAGAAATTATTTTAGGCTCATACTTTTTTACTCGCCATTTTAAGTTTGCTTTCTAGCCGCTTTTTTTTTTTTTTTTTTACCAAAAACAAATTTTACAAAAATGCATCTAACTCAGTTAATTTTACTGTTATCAAGACAAAATAAAATCCTGCATCATCAGAATATTGCCCTAGATACGTTTCTATCACTCAATACTATTTAAGCAGTGAGAAAGGTTTCGAAAACTATTCATAACTATAAGCTGAAAATTAGCATAAAATAGGAGTTTTAGCGTTACAAAATTAGTAAAAGGGGAAGAATCTCAGCTTTAATTTTTTTTCTTACGTTGATATAATACAGGACTACTTGTTATAGAAACTTTAAGCTTAAAAATTATGTCTTTTTTGTATCCTTTTTTTAAGAAATGGCAAAAATCGTATTTTTGCAAAGCTTAAAGCAAAATATCTCAAAAGAGACTAAATAAAGAAATAATGAAATTGATTTAGATAACACTGGTATCAGAGTTACAGTGCATCAAAATTAGCCCCAAACATTGCATAACACATACACAAAGTGTACCATTTTTTCATAGAAAAACTTCACTTAAATTTTGCGAAAATGCAATATTTAGCCAACTTTAATGCACTATAACTATAGTACCAGTTGAGTCTCAGCCATTAAATTGCTATCATATTTTCATATCATAAAAAGGTGTTACCTGTATCAATTTCATAATTTTTCGCTCAGTCCCTTTTGAGATGAACTACAATTTTTGCCATTTTCAAAAAAAAAAAAAAAGAATTGTACAAAAAAAAAAAAAAAAAAAAAAGGACAAAATTTTGAAGCTTAAAAATTTCAACAACAAGTAGTCTTATACTACATCTACACAAGAAAACAAAATAGAGTTGAGACTTTTCTCTTTTTACTAATTTTATAACACTAAAACTCGCATTTTATACTAATTTTCAGCTTATAGTTGTGATTTTTTTTTTCTTCACTTTCGCACCACTTGAATAGTATTGAGTGATAGGAGCGTATCTAGGGTATTAGTCAGATGATGCTAGATTTCATTTTGTTTTGATAGCTGTAAAATTAACCGAGTTAGGTGCGTTTACGTAAAACTTGTTTGTAGTCCACACACACAAAAAAAAAAGCTACAAAGCAAACTTAAAATGGCGTATAAAAAAATATGAGCCTAAAATTTTTTCTTTGAATAATTTTGAACTCACTTAGTAGCGGGAAATAACTGATAAAAAAATTAGCAAAATCAAAAATGTTGAGCAACATGCACTGTAAAAACGATTCAAAAACGTTCCTGGAAAATAATGGGCAGCTGATGTGCCCAATTTCTGCCTGTAACGTATCTTGCAAAATCCAGGAATGTTTTCCGCTGAAATTAGGTTATCTTTCTAATATTATCCTGGAAACCTTCTGACAAATTCACAAATCTTCCCGTTAAAAGTCAGTCGTGTCTCCGAAAATTAAGAGTAATTTTAGGAAAGTATAATGTAATAGCTTAGCATCTTCCCGATTTATCAAGAAAGTACCAAGAGCATTGTTGCAAACATGGCCAAAACTAAGCCAGAATCACAAGTAAGTAACGAGAATTTTACTTCCATGCAAAGTACGTGTTGGAACTTATTCGCCCCTTTTGGTAGCTTAATTAGCATGGACGGAACGTAATCGATTTGAAGTCGATACGCTTTATAAATACGCTCAGTTAATCTTTAAACTGGGAGCTAAAAATATTTTTCACACCCGTGAAAAGTCTGCATTCGTGCAACTTGTAGCAATTCAGGAAACTTTTTGACAGTAATACTTGATTTTTCCAAGAAGTGGATAAAAACCATTGAAATCCCGAAACGTAACAAGGAAGTACTCAGTAACGTTTCGGAATTTTTTTACAGTGTGGTCTGGGTGATTTATAGCGGATTGACACGTTTACAACACAATACAACGAAAATATTTGATAAAAATGAATTAATACTTCAATCTTTGTTTAGGATTTTTTTCCCCTTCCGATGAGGGGATGGGGGGGGGGGGGGAGATTTGAAAAATTGAATAAATAAAGAAAGAAAAAAGCCGGAGTTGGAATCGGAGGTTTCAAAATCCAGGAGTCGGAGTCGGGCCATTTTTCTTCTGACTCCGCAACCCTGCTGAGAACTATTCCCAGTTATTTTTGATGTTTCAAAAGTAAATACGATGAGTCGTGAAAAGTGTCGTGTTTCTTTCTGTGACATTTTAAGGGAATAGTCTCGAACGCTATTGTATTTTGAGTTGTGATACTTTTTGAGTATAAAGTGAAACAACTTTTAATTATTATTGTATTTTTTAATTATATTATTCTAATTTAGTTTAAAATTACTTTGATTTGATTTATTCAATAATTCTAAAATGACACAACATAAATAATTTTGAATTTACAAAATAATATAATATTTCTCGTAAAAAAGCGCTAACGGTTCAATTAGAGCTAAAATATTAGGAATCATACCCAATAATTGGTTGCAATTTGCAATGCAAATTCATTGAAGTTTAATATGTCAGTTTGCTGGAGCTGATGATTTTTGAGTTATGTCACTGTTACCGAGAAGCAATATAATCTTGTACAAGTCCGATTGTAATGCAAATGAGTTATACAACTGCTGCAGTTCCTTAAACCTATTACGTGTTACAGACTTTGAGTAATCGTATTTTGTACTTAAAATTCTCAGAAAGCATGACTGATACAATCGAATCACATCGAATAAACATGTTTCCAGTTTCTCTACTTAAAAGGACTACAGTGTGGAAATTGGTTGAATTTAGTCGCTCAACGAATATGTCCTTTCCTTAAGAATCCAAAACATCTGCTTATTTAGGAAAGCTGAATATTTTTGAATAAAACACTTATAATACTTTATTTTTGACAATTTCCTTTAAGTTTAGGAGGAAAATACATGCATATCATTAAAATCGGCAGAATATATGAAGTTCACAACAAAGCTTAGCAATTTTTAATGCATGATATCTCGTGAGATATCGGTATACTTTGCTTTATAGTAATAAAACGTTTCATTTACACGATTCAATAAACAGAATGCATTAGAAAATGCATGTAAAATCTAAAACATGGAATTGAGTTTCCATGGGAACATATCCAGTTTGTATTAATAGCTACATTCTGTGGTTTCTGACATTTTACTCAAGTGCAATCTAGATAAACCTCCACGGCACCATGAACACATAGATTCATTTAATGGTTTTGTAGTAAACATCGGATGCAGGAAATTGTTTCATTAATGCTTATGGAGCTGTTTAGATTTGCACTCAGTCTAATGTTTGTTAAGTCGATTTCAGAATATTCCATCAATTGAAGTGGCCCTAATGTGCAAATTTTAGTTCTAGTTGGGTTTATGTAACGCAATATCGGGGTTTCCTTGAAGATTAGGAAGAGGTTTTTATGAAGCTGTCTACAGAAGTTGTTGATTAATTTTTGATTGGGTTTTGTTTTTTAAAGTTAGTAAGTGCGAAATGCAAAAGTGGAGCTTCATGCAGAGAAAATTCGTTTACTTTCCAAAATGTACAACAAAGATATCTTTGGGATAGTCTACAAATGAAGTCTCACTTTGAGGAAGGAGCGGGGTTCGTGAAGTTGTGACAACTTGCGACCATGCGAGGTCACGGGAGGTTAATGTGACCTTTCACAAATTTCCTTATTCTCCAAGTTCTGTCTGACGATTCGGCATGATTATCATCATTCGGTAAAGTTTGGAGGTCCATTCGGAAAAATTATCAACGCAATTGGTAAAATTTGGAGTTCTATTCGGCAGATTGAGAATTTCCAAACTATCAAAAATTTAAGTTCGGGGCGCCCCCTGTGACAAAGGGCAGGGACAGGGGTGTCCCGAACTGAAATTTTTGGGACGGTAGAGTCTCAATTTGCTGTAAAAAATTAAAAATTAAAAAAATAGATAATATAATTCTATTATTATTAATAATAATAGAAGTCATAGTAATAATAATAATAATAATAATATGAATAATAATTAAATAATAATAATAATAATAATAATAATAATAATAATAATAATAATAATAATAATAATAATAATAATAATAATAATAATAATAATGATAATAATAATAATAATAATAATAATAATAATAACAATAATAATAATAATAATAATATTAATAATAATAATAATAAAACAATTTTTGCATACAATATTAATTACTTTAAAATTTGAAATTTATACACATCCAATCATGTATTATTTCAAAGTATTTAAAGTTACAAAAAGCACTTTAAAAATTCTCCTAAAACTTGATCTTTCATTCAAAACATTTCTATTTGATGTATTATCTTGTGTGTAAGAGAAAAGAATCAAAAAGAAGTTTTCCGCTTTCGTTGCTTAGCAAAACAAACACACGAAGCAGGCCAGATCAACTTATTTTCTATTTTCCAAACCTCTTTCTAGATGAAAGATGTTATTACTTTCCTTTCATAACCATCGATGCGTTTTAAATAAAGCAAGTTAAAAGGTAAAATGCCAGGTAGCATATAATTGGAATGAGAAATTCAAATATGCCGTGGCTTTTCCGGATGCAATGGTTTTGGTGGTTGTTCTGCGGTGATCATTGAAGTTATTAAAATTTAAGGTTTGTTGGTTTCAAAAAATAACATACGAGAATCGATGTACATTTTCTTCTTTTTTTTTTATCGAATGCAAGGTTATTATCAATTTTTGGTGTTAAAATGCATTTTAAGTTTGCTGTTTGAACTCGAAATTATGCTCGCTGTTACACAGAAGTTATTTCATTTGTTTTGAAATACAAAAATAAAAAATCTGATGTTAACCCCACACTACTTCCTTTTACTTCTATTGAACATTCTCCCCTAAAGTTATACTGGAATCTTTTTGAAAAAATCAGAAATCCTTCCGGGAAAACACAGGTCATGTTTTTGGACCAAATCATGATCTCCGGAGGAAACTTAGGTAGGTAAAACTTATACGGGGGGGGGGGGTCCTAAAGCATTATTGCAGCCATGATCAAAGCTAAGACAGAATTGCAAGTTAGTACCAATCAGCTTCTCGCCTGCAAAGCTGCGGAATCCAAAGATTAACATATTTCAAAACACATCTCCCATTGGAAGCTTAGCCAATCCCCTCTGTCTGTGACCAATTACTTACTCGTCTCCATCGATAACGTTAACAGCATATACAAATAATTACAGTGCATTACTAAGCGAAGGGGAAGAGATTGATTTTATTTATATATATATCTAGTTGCTAAATATATTACTAGTATTTAGAAAAAAAACGGAAATGACTTTTTTAGTTCTCTATTTTTCGCGGTGGGTGAGCCTAATCCCCATCTGTTCAGTGAAACAAGACCAGATCAATGAGTCCAAAGATGTGCAAGAAGTCCAAGAAAAGCAGCGGATTGGCCCCAGCCTCTTCTCTAAAAAAAATCCAGGCATTGGAGGATGTGATGGGGAGAAAAGGGGGTCGTCGTTGCATTTGGGGTAAGTAGGATGATTCTTTACGCCATTCTCCAAAACCGAGCATCTAAGGTGGCCCGCGGAGAACCTCGAGAAAGTCGTTTGATACATTTTAGATACCCTGAATGTTAATGCGCCACCTGGTAAGGATCGTATATAAGGGGAGCTGACTTATCTGACATTTTGGTTCCAAAATTGTTGAGCGAAAAAATTAGTATTTTTACAAAAGCCTTATTGCAGAAAACTGGTGCCCAAGCTTTAAATGTGTTGCCTTATTGATGTTTAATTTACTAGTTATGGTCATGCTAACTAAACTCTAAAATTTCAGGAAATACAAGAAAGAAAATTATTCAACATTATTAAAACACTTAGTTTTCTTACAATATTATCAAATTTAAAGTATAATTAAATACTGAATCGAGCAACACTACAGTCAAACAGGACGTTGCGTCCAGAGCTAACATACTTCCTCGTATACCTACATCGGTTTTCTAGCATCTGATCAATATTCTCTTAATTATCTAAGACAGCAAACTCTGTCAAATATACCTTTTAAAAATCTTAAGTCAAATTCAAAAAAACAAAAAATGCCTTTCTCATCTGATGAAATTAATACGTAAAAAATAAATAAACGAACTAATGAAGTAGTACAGTTAACGCCAGTTAATTAAATCCGTGGTTTATTGAATTAGCCGCTTTATTGAATCAGTCGCTTTATGGAGTCAAAACTGTTTAGAACAAACGTGATTCATATAAGCAGCGGCCACTTTACAACCTATTCAACAATACAAAGGTGATAAGTAGTATGTAAATGAATAAAAAATAAATAAATAAATAAAAATTAAAAGTTCACCAAAACAAATGCATTTTTCACAAAAAATCAATTGCAGTTCTTCGGGGGGAACAAGATGTTCCAGGTGATAAAATAAAGTCTGGGTGGAATTTACTTTTTCCCCGTTGCCAAAACCTAAAAAATAAATTAATAAATTTAGTAAAGAAAATTAATAAAATAATAGAAAAATGTCCTGTAAACAAAAAAAAAAAAAACATTTTCATCAAAAAGAAGGAAAAAAAGCCGTCTACACAGCTCTTTCTTTCTCATAAAAAGTAAAACACTTCGACTTTCTTTCTATTTCCGTTTGCCAAACAGAAAATAAGAAAAGAAAACTTTAAAATTAAAAAAAATACAAATTATCGCAAAAATCATTATTTCAAAGGAAAAACTAGGTGATCAGAGTCAGAGTCGTGTAGTCGAAATCGGACTGGTTTTAAGTAAAGGAGTTGGTATCGGAAATAGAATGCTTAAAAATTTAAACAGTAGGAGTCATTCTTTCAATCCGAGTGTATTTCTGCATAAACATGATTCTCTACACAGTAAAAAAATTCCGAAACGTTACTGATAATTTTTGTGGAACGTTTCGGAATTTCACACGCTGCATCTATTTCCTCGTAAAATCAAGTATCTTTGCAAAAAAGTTTCCTGTATTGCTACAAGTTGTATGAATACTGACTTTTCACTGGTATAAAAAATATTCTCAGCCACCAGTTTAAAAATTGATTGAACGTCTTTATTAATTCTATCGGAGTTAAGTATACAACAAACTGTTAAAATTGAATAGGTGCCGAATGAGAGAGCACAAGTCGCTGCTTATGGATTTTGCTTGATAAATTGTATTGGTTATGGTTGCATTAATGCTTCTGAATCAGGAGGGTTTTTATCAATTGCGGTATCCTAACTGATTTTTCTTGAAAGTTCTAGACTGGGGCATTAACCGGGATGATTTAAATATTCTTCAGAAAGTTTCAAGGAAGGTTACTGCTATTTAGCGGAAAACGTTCTTGTTTTTTGCAAGATATGTCACTAGCAGAAATGGTCACATCAGCTGCCTATTATTTTCCAGGACCGTTTCAGAATTGTTTTTACTGTGTAGATATCAAAAATAAATAACGTTTTAATTTAAATGTACAGTTACGTTTCTGTTGTTACCTTATTTCTACTTTAAAGAGCGCCTAGTAAGTAATTCGTAGATTGTGAAACGATAGCTTGTGAACTGGAGTAATCTTTCACACTTAGCAGATTAACTGATTTCTGCACTTCTTGGATAATCTATATATGCTACGCTTAGAAATGCTGTCTAACTGCAGTATTCTAATTGGTCTGCTAAAGATTTGTTTGCTTTATGTATATCACTAACAGTTAACCGTTACTATTCTAATGCAATTCAATTGTTGAGAAACGAGAACCATTGAACAACTAAGATTGACGGAAACATTTTGTTTGAAAACAAAGATAAAATGAAAAAGGCAACATTAAAATGTTTATCCCTTTAATATAATATTTTGTACAATAAAAAAAGACTTAATGACAGGACATGTTTCAAATATTAGTTTTGAATGAAACAAAGCAATTAAAACAAAGGAAATAAAAAATGAAACAAATAAATTTTTGAATGAAAGAAAAAAAATCAAAGTCTTCATGGGTATTTTTTTCCCCTTTTTCATATAGAAAAGAAGAACTTTTACTCCGAGTAAAACAAATAAAATGAGGAATTAAACATGACTGTGAATTCTCAACTTAACCCAACATTTGAACCGTTCGATTCAATGTTGCGGCTGTTTATTCAAGAAAGTTATTTGATTAAGAGCTTACTTCCATGTCAAAACCTTTTACTCTTTTCCGTTTTGGTATTTTTTCATTTCGGCTAAAAGCGAGAACTACAGAACTGGAAAGCGTATTTGGTTCTCTTTTGTGTGACTTTTTTTTCATCTTTGAAGTTAATGTATGCGTATAGTTATGTTGAAAAGGCGTAATGTCTGTAGGTGTGTTTGCTTTTGTTGCGTAGCTGTTGCATATAGTTAATGCAGCTAGATTAGGAGACCTGAACAGGGACACCCCGAGTCAAAAATTTCGGGAGAGCAAAAATTCTCAATTTGTCGAATTGAACTCCAAAGTTTGCCGAATGATGATGATTTTGCCGAATGGACCTCCAAATTTTGCCGAATGATGATAGTTTTGCCGAATGGACCTCCAAATTTTGAGTTTTGCCGAATGGACCTCCAAATTTTGCCGAATGATGATATTTTTGGCAAAACGTCTGACAACATTTGCCGAATATGGACATTTTTGGAAAATCGCACTGACCTTCCGTAACCTCCCATCGCGGCGCCCCGAACCTGACTTGTCAGACATTTTGATTCCGAGAAAAAGATCATCTCTATGGAAAAGATCAGATCATGATGCTACCTGGCCACAGATCAGTTGTTTTTTTGCCGTCTGTAATAATGGATGAGCGTCGATAAAACAGACATGAGAGGGAATTTAAGGGAGAAACAATAACGATATAGGGTTCTATTTTCTTGAAGTCAGCATTGTGTACAACCCGTTTCCAAAGATGTGGAAGCCGCAGGACACAGGTACTATCAACTTTTGCTCTGTTGATAGTTCTATCGTATAAGGATGTGCACTAGGGTGTGTCTTATAATGCACTTTTTAAAAAAGCTTTCAATTTCTTATGGGGCACCCCTTTAATTGCTTCCTTTTGATGAAAAAATTCACACATAAAAGTTTCATAGAATTTGAACATAATTTAGTGGGTGCTACCAGTGATTAAAATTACATTAATTGTGAAAAATATGATGTAAAAATCAACTCTTGACATATTTTTAATCAACATGAAATTAGGTTGGTTGAGTTTAACATAACACAAATACCTATTTCTTATATATACTAGAAAATAATAAGCATTTCATGGTTGTCATTTTATGTAATAATGTCAAAAAAGCATCTGAAAGTTCGGTAATGCCATTCATATCACAGGTTCAGACTTTCGGTCTTTTACATTCAGCAATATTGTAATTTTTCTCTTTGTTACTTCCATGTGACAATACAAACTTTTCACTGATTGCTACTTATCATCCAGACTAAATAAATAAATTTAAAAAAATAAAAAGAGAGAAAGTTGACAAATTTTGCAGCAGTGGTAGCACCCTCTAAATATTATTCAATTTTTATATTTCATATATGAGAATTTTTTTTCATTCAAAGGAACAAAATGAGAGGGTGCCTCATGAAAAAATAACACCTTTAAAAATAAGACGCACCCTAATGTGCACGCAGAGTGAGCATAAAACTGAATCCGATAGCATAAAACTGAAGAAAAATTTCGAAAGAGAGTATTTTTCTATTCTCTTCAAATATCACACACACACACACACACACAAAAGACGGAAACACACACAAATGACCCGATATGTTTTAAATGTTATTTGAAGCAATAATAATTATTATTATTATTTAAAAAAAAGCATTTATGGGGTAAGATATCTGCACAACTGTATAAAAAATATCGTTAAAGAATCATTCAATGAAAAGAAAGTTAAAAACCTAAGGAGACAAACTGAAAAAAGTTTTAAATGGTCTTCGAATACGAATGAGTGTTTCGTCTTTTCCCCCATAACTGTTTAGTACAATGTTACCTAAACTTCAGCCAAAATTTATTTCAAGTATCCTTAATACTGATTGCACACTTCTTGAAAATTAGAGGTTAGACGTTACAGATTGAGCTTATACCAAGGAGTAAGCGTATCACCGATTGAGGACCATTGTTTTAGAGGATATTTAAAGCATTCTTTTAAGATTTTCGTTTTTTAAAAAAATTTTATTATAAAAGGAAAGTAAGCAAAAAAGGCATTCTAAAAATCAAAATTATTCTAATCAAAAATTGAGTACGGTTCGTACTCAAAATTTTGAAAGACAAAGCATAAACTACGAGTACATTTATTACACGTATTGGCACTCTAATTTGAAAAATATTCTTGAAAGAATGACTTATTTAACTTTAAAGAACAGCCTTTGAAACACAGTTTCAGATTAAATTATACGAAATATCGAAGCAGACATTGCTTGGAGAGTTTGAAAAGATTAAACGTGGCAGTCTGCCCAAACATCAAATATAAACTCATTATTTAACGTTGATATGGGAAGGATTTAGTATTTTTAGCTTTATGCAAATGATAGATTGCTATGCATTTGTAATTAAAAGATAAGTTTTAGTAATGACATTATAATTACAATTTAGGGACTATTTTTGAATTAAAAGAACAATTTTCTGCATTGTTATTTATTATCCGCTATTTTTGTTCATTTGCTAAAGTTGGAACAATTATTGTTTAAAGCTGTTTATATAATATTTTCTAAATCACTGACTAAAAATGATGGTGCATTTATACCTTTTTTTGATTATTTATTTCTGCTTTTGTTCTTCTTACGTAATTTTTTTTATTATTTCGAAAATAATGAACTAACACACATTTTTTTTAATAGCTGCAATCTTTAAAATAACTTGAATGTGAAATGAATTGTTATAAGAACAAATATAACATGTGAACATCAGCAATAGAAAAAATATCTTGTAAAAATTTAAATTTATGGTTTTGTTTTAAGTGCAACTTGTGCTTAAAACTTTTTCAAATTCCTTCGTTTTTCTTTATCAAATAACTGTATAAGCTGCTTTTTTTTTCCTCTTCAAATATTAGTAAAATAACTGGTCTTTAAGTTCTACGTTCTACGAGATCTTAGATCCATACAAAAATTAGACAGAATTTCAGACTATTTCCGTATTATATATATTATTTCTCGAAGTTATTTTTTTTGTGTGTGTGTGGTTACGCAATAATTTTCCTATTACTTCACCAAACTGCATCAGCAAGTCAATATTAAAAAATAACTTTAACTCTATTCACAAAATATAAGCAAAAAATTCATTTGACACAAAATGAATGATTTTCGAAATATGAGATTTCAAGAAATTGGATTCTTAACTTGTTCTGTTTGTGAAACGTTTTGAAGAAAAAGGAGCACCTAATGCATTTAATATCTAAAATGTAAAAATTTTTGGTTTTCTACTAAATTTTACGAGATTTTCATCCGCGGCGTTAAAAGAACTGAGGAGTTTTTTTGTATTCCCACATTTATCTGCACAAAATTTACCTATTACACTCTAAGAATTTTTTTCTTCAATACACGGAAATTTTACTAGCAGCAGTGTTTTTATATACAAGGTGTTCCAAAAATGACTGATACATTTCAAAAATCAATAAAAACTAAACGGGCCGCGATAAAAATATACCGTTTGTTGCATTGTGCTTGGAACAACAGTAAGTTTTCAGGCAGACTAACTTTCAAAATTCGTTACAGTGTTCGTCTTCAGATGGCGGTGCAGGTATTTAGAGGAAGCTGCAGGTGTGTCTGCCTGAAAATTTACTGTTTTTCCAAGCATGGTGCAAGTAAACAGTATTTCGGTCGCTGCCCGTTTGGTTTTTATTGATTTTTCAAATATACCGGTCATTTTGGCGATCTTACAGACTGCGTTTTCTTTAATACTCTTTAAAATAACGCTATCTATTGAGGAACATTGTAACTAATTTTGCACGTTTGTCTGTTTGAAAATTTACTGTTGTCCCAAGCATAATGCAACAATCGGTATGTTTCTATCGCTGCAGTTTAGTTTTTATTAATTTTTCAAATGTATCAGTCATTTTTGGAACACCTGTATTTTCGTCATTTGAAGAATATCTGTTGATTCCCCTCTTGTCAATAGAAAAAAAATCTCCGTCTATATTTTTCTCTTTTACAAAAGTTTTTCACCTCTATTTGAAGAAACATCCATTATGTAATGATTTGATTTTGGGTTTGGTTTTGATTTTGTCAAACACAGTGTGATATAAAAATGATCAAAGTTTTTAGTGATGGAATAAAATAAGCGTATCTATACATTTTCAAGATTTTTTTTTAATATGATCCATTTAACTCAATACAACTTTTTGAATGGTCTACCAAATTATGCATGGACTTATAAATTCGGTTTTGGGAATGTTCTTTAGCACCTTTTTCACGCTGCTTAAATGGCCGGAAGATAATCGTAAAAAGCTCCATTCATGGCAGTTTTCTGTTTCAGTAACAGAAAATAGATCAGGTGAATACGGAGGGTGATCGTGGGTACAAATATATTTTCTGTTCCCGAAACTAAAAACTGCAATGGCCTTTGCGATATTCTAGACACTCAAACAGCGTGACGCAGGTGCTAATGAACATTTCCAAAGCAGAGTTAAAAAAGTTTATGATCCATTTAAAACGTTGCATTGAATTAAATGGATCCAATTTCAAATAAATGTCAGCTTTAAAACAAATCATTACGCTTATTTTATTCAATTACTGAAAAGTTCGGTTATTTTTAGATCACACTGTATACGAGAGATATATTTCGTTATTTAAAGCACTCAGGAATTAAGCGCCTCAGTGGAGAAAAAATCATAGAAAAAAATCATATTATAGCGAAACTTAAAACAGTTTTCTGCATTGGCAGTTATTTTGAATTAATTTGTTTTCATTTCGGTTCAGCAGTTCTCTCTTTAAATTTGTATTCTTTATTCTTACGATACGAAAACAACTATCTATATTTTCATCAAAAAACTTCGAACGAATTCTTTTGATAAAGATGAAGAAGAAGAATGCTCAAAAGTCGATTGAAGCACGACTCTTTGACTTTCTGCAAAAGTGAATAACTTACAAATTCGTTTGATTTCTTTTTCTATATTCGCAAAGCAAACAGAAGAAAAACAGGAAAAGATGAAATTTTATGCATTTTTGCTTACAGTAAATTCTATCGGAGGAAGTCTTTGATCTTATGATGCATAAATTATGATAATAGTAGAAGAAATTTACGCTAAAAAGGAATTTCTTGGTAACGATTTCAAAAACTTTTCGCTACCAAACTGAATGTTAGTAGTAAACATACATTCGCTTCAGTTCACACTCTTGAAAATGGTTGAACTTTCAACTAAAAGCAGTGGCCTACCTTGCACGGGTGACACCTGGGGTGGTGATTTATGGTGTCGTCCCCCCCTTACTAGCGCAAAAAATAATAGTAATAATGTTCTTGGAACACATGACATTTATACAATTTTCAGAAACAACTAAATTTGCGTCACTACGAAATTTTAAGTTGGCTAATGTGCAGAAGACAAAAAAAACTAAGAACGCTTTTGCTATAACTTGTAGCAAACGCATATGTGGAGAGCCGTTGCGAGATCTGAAAATTAAGGTATGAAATTGATGACCCCTTAATTATTTCAAACGTATCTCAAACACAGGGGAAATTAATCGGTCTCAGTTTTTGGTGTAAGAGGAAGTCACTACTAGGTCTAAGATTTGACTATAAGAACCTAATCCTGAGTATAATATTCTCTCAATGATCTGGGATAAAGTGATGTGGGTTCGGGGTCCACTCCCCAATTTGTAGTCTTAAAAATGCATTTCAGATTTATAGTTTTCAAACACTTGCAATTCCACTTTCGGTTTCACTCCTCAGACGGTTGGCACCCGAGGCGGACCGCTCCCACGTCCCCTGTAGCGACGCCACTGAATAGGAGAGAAAATACATTTTTTAGAAAAGTGATGTTTTCTTAGTGCTTTAGCGTGTGTTTCAATATTGCAATGAAAGACGTTCAGCTAACAAAAGAGTAAATTAGCAATCGGTTGAGTGAATTTTTTTGCCAGTATGAAAAACTTACTACACTAGGGGGACCCGGGGTAAAATGGGTAGCCGGGGTAAAATGGGTATAGTTGCATTTTTCTTGATTTTATTCTACTGGACAACATTTTTTGAAAATAAAAAAATATGATGAAAATGTTTACATATCAGGCAACATTTTGACTTGAGGAAAAAAAATCTAGCAACTCATTTACCAGGCTTAGCAACAGTTTTAATTTTCAGAACACAAAACAATGCGTTTATAGTGAGTGATAAACTTCTTTCTAAAAGAATTTACAGGAAGATTTTTGGAAGTTTTTTATTTGGATTTGATAGAAAAAGAATTTTTCTAACAAAAAACTCAAAAAATTGGTAAGTTTTAATATTTACAAAAATTTTATAGCACTTTTAGTTGTACGGGGTAAAATGGGTATAGCCAACATTTTCGAGTTAAAGACATTGAATGCATGAAGATTAAAAAACTTAAATTATCTTTGCAAGACAAATGTTAGATATTATTCATCTTTTAAACTAAAAGTATGTTTTAAAAAAGTTTTATAAATAATTACTCTGTATTTATTTGTTTTATTTTAATTACTATAACTTACACCAATTAGTACTTAAAGGTATTACATCTTTCGATTATTATTGATATAATTCATGATTACTGTAGGTTAGTGATTTACTGTAAGTTTATCATGTATATGGTTCATTGCTACATATTAGAAAACATAGTATTGATAGCTAATACGCTGTCTTTTTAATTTCCTTTTAAAACTACCAACCTCCCATGCTCAGAGCATAGTCTAAGTACAACCTCACGCACAATCACAACAGAATCCTTATGTCTCATAGCAAAGTTGTACTGAATAACTAAAGACTCCTGCTATACCTCTTGGTTCACAGCCACTTTTTAGCACTGGTAAGGAAATGAAAAATTTACAAAAAAAAAAAAAAGTTCAAACAAAGGTGGGAGAAGTTTTAATTACAGAGCAGGTGGCTGCAAGATTGTACACGGACAGGCAAGAGGCAAACAAAAGCAGAAAAAATAAATAAATACACATAAATTAAAGAAATTAAAAAAAAAGACATTAACAATAATTGATAAAATAACTAATGAAGTAGGAGTGAAAATTAGTGGTTCTCCTAATTGTTCAACCCAGCAATTGGTGACAGGGCGGTTGTTAAATTTGTGGAATTCATAGGTTTAATCACTGAAATCTCAGCTGAAGGTGAATATACTGAGAAGTTTCCTACAAAATCATCTGCCAAATTATCCTATGTGCTCCCCAAGAAAGATGACATGTTGATGTTGTGCAGGAATCTTAAAGTTGTAAAAATACTACCTCAGCCAAACCGCAAGACTTTGCCAACGCGCCTTTTGTCCAAAAATTTGGTTCTGTAAACATTTTTTGTGGTTGTTTTGGATTAAAGTTTTTATCCTCCAATGCAATTATACTCAATTAAAAAAATTTTTTTTCATTAGTTACAGTGTAGTTCAACTTAAAATAGCATATACCCATTTTACCCCGGTGTATACCCATTTTACCCCGAAGCACGGGGTAAAATGGGTATACACAGGGGTAAAATAGGTATACCCCTTTACACTAAATTTAAAGTAAATAGTTAACACAAACTATGTCCAAATTAGACCTAAGATACACAATGTATAGAATATTGAACAAAAAAACAATTATATTTCATGATATTTCTGCTATGGGTCACTGAAATCAAAAATGCTGTTTTTTATACCCATTTTACCCCGGGTGACCCTATAAATTACGGTGATTCAAACATACATGTAAGAAAAAAAGTTTCTTCTAGACAACGGGACACTCGTCAATATTTGTAGACTAGTGGATAGTAATATACTTGAAGAATTTTAGCTTCCTATTTCAACTGAAAGAGGATGCTCAATCCCTTCCCCAAACTTCATAAGCATGGGAGGGGGGGGGGGTTAAAAATTCATTTAACTGAAAAAACAACGCTACATATTATAATATACACTAGTAATATGCTTATACATTGCAATAAAATAATTATTTGGGTCATTCCGACAAAAATGATACATTTCATGTCCGGTGCTTTTGGATTTTTTAAAGAAAATTTGATAGTTAATATGAATTAATCATATTTTTTTCTTTATTCTTCATGCAATTTTGTATCATGAGGTGTTTTTTTTGTTTTTAATATTTTGATTTAGGAATCAAAAAAAAATAATAATAATAAGTTAGTCAAAAGGGTAAAATCTTGATGTCCAGCTTCAAAACAGTGGCAGTTAAAAAGTGATTTAAGTTATTGCTTAGATGCAATAACAAAAAAAGAAAAAAAATCCAATTATATTGCAACATCTTTATTGTAACAATTTAAACAATAAATTTTTTTTAGAAAAATATTTTTTTAATGAAAATGCAGGGAATTTACAATTGCCCCTACAGTTTATAAATTGAAATGTCCATTCTGTTACAGTCATTAAAGAATAAAACATATTTTTACAAAAAAACTAGCAATACTTTTGAGATGACCAGATGGTAAAAACTCCATGTTTAACTAACTCTAAACATGGATTCAACAATCAACAAGCAAGGTAAGACTCATTCTTTGTCTCTGATAGTAAATTTGAGTAACAAAATGTCCACTATGTTACATTAATTTTGCTAAGTAAAATTTAAAAATAAAATCTAAATTACATATAAAGTAGTAATTTTAGAGTTACTCTTTGCTTTTGTATTACTATTTTAACTGTTACTTTATGTTTAGGTTTAGAAATTTTTTTTTAACTACTTATTTGTCCCCTCTGTTACATGTCCGCTCTGTTACACTTCTTGTGTAAGAGTGGACAATATTTATGGAAATAGTAAACAAGTCCCATATGATATTGATGTTCTTCAAAAAGCGTAACTTAACAAATTTATAGAAAAATCGAATTAAATACAAAATTTAAAAAAACGAAACATTGTCTATCTATTTTCTCTGCTTAAACATAGAGATTACTTCTATCTTCAATAATAATGTCCACTCTGTTACAGGTATGTCATTCTGTTACAGGAATATTTTAGCTGATTGGATTGTAATTTTTTTTTAAATACTTAATTCAAAGGTAAATTTGCATAGAACTACACAATTACTAACTAGAATAATCCAACTTCAATCTTTTTTCAAGTTTGTTTAATATAATAATCTAACTTTTGCAAATGATTTTTTAAATTTTTGTATTTTTGAGTAAGATAATTAGCAATAAAACTTAAATGTACCTTTTACAATGAAATTTAAAGCATTTGTATGAAAGATATGTTCCATTTGTTTATATTAAACAAAAAAATTCAAAAAATAATTGAAAATTTTGAATTTGTTGTTGTTTTAAAATGTGCAACAGAGTGGACAAAATCTTTCATTTCTGATAAAAGAACTGAGAAAATTGGATATTAATAACAAGTTGAGATAATTAATTTTTATAGTTCAGATAAATTAAACCCTTTTGCCATTATTTGACATTAATTTTTGATGGATTAGATGACTTTGAAAAAAAAAAGTTTTGAAAACTGAATTATACCATGTTCACCGGAATGGCCCATTTACAAAAAAAAAAAAAAAAACAGCTGGGGAAATAAAATGTGCAAAAACTTGTGGCATTTTCTATGCTACGGCTAATGTTTAATTAAGGGTTCATTGAGCACCCTCTTAAAATTTGAGTAAGAAACTAAAACTTTTACAGCATAACAGTGAGTGTAAAAAAAAGGGGTGTCCAGGACTCTAGCTGAAAAAAAGTTTTTTTTTTTTTTTTTGAACCACCCCACTGCAAATCTTCAGACACTTTTATATATGTTTCTTTTCATCACGGGCACTTATCCCCTTTTTTAGTACGCTTTGATGCAGGGGTGCCAAGCCCCCCTTTCACAAGTTCAATGGCGAAAATGCCCCCCCCCCCCTTTTTCTCAACCCTTTTCCCTTGTTTTAGCTCTCTTTATTATTTTTTTTTAAATATTTTTATTCATTTGTTTATTTATTTTTATTATCATTACAATTTTACTGGAAAAGTTCTATGCTACGCCAATCACATGCACACACACACATACACATACAAACTGAATAAATAAATGAAATAAAATATAAACAGAATAAAATAAAATAAATAATTTAATCCCTTCAGTCGGAATTATGAAATATTGCACCAAAAATGTTGATATTTGGTACACAGTGTACTAGGGTAAAGGGTATCTTATAGACAAAATTTTGAGTTTGTAGGAGAAAAATTCAAAGAGTTATGGCACGTCCAATATTCTGGACTTATATTTTTGAAATAATTATTTCATATACAAAAACAATAAAATACAGAACAAACATCATTATAAAATGCTTTACAAACAATTATAAAACATAATATAAGCATTTGAAACGATTAATTAAAGATTTTATATTTTTAAAAAAATCAGGAAAAAAACCTCGCTTTTCAGATGAAAATCCATGGTTCGAAAAATGAGCCACTCTCTACCTCTCAATCTTTATATGTCAGTGTTGTCAATCCCAAAACGAAAAATTATTTCACAGATTATAATAAGTAGAATGTAAGGAGTGAATTACAAAAAAATCAACTAATTAAATCAATTATTAAAGGATTAGCAGCTGTTTAAAGTGTATGTCCGGTATACCGGACACCAAGTCTGAAAAGGTTAAAATAAAAATAAAAAAAATAATAAAAAATATTAAATACCCCTTTCCTCAAAAGTTTAATGCCGCATTTGGAGCCGTAACCCCCCTGTAGGGCCCCCTGCTTTGAAGCACACGAAAAAACACATCAGGCAGAAAAGAAGCTGTAAAAGTATATTTTTCCTTGTCGAGCCTAATTTTTACTTTTCATGAACATTTCAAAATTGGGCAAAAAAAAAAAAAAAAAAAAAAAAAAGACGTTAAAATATCGTGTCGAAAATATGTTCTTACTTCTAAGTACTAGTATTCTCAACTTTCAGGGAAGACAGAAATACACATAGACAAACAAACTGACAATATTTTCCTCGTTTCATAGATATATTTTACAGATCTTCTTAGAAAACCTAAATTGCCTTAATGTTAGCATTGCTTTTGAAGTAATGCATCTAAAAGCATTTCACCATCAACAAGGCCTTAACTGAAATCACTCAAGCTGTGACTATTGACAAGTACGTCGGTTTCAAAAAAGTTAAAGTGGATATAGCACTAACAGATATGGTACTTATGATTTTAAAAAGAATATTCGTTCGAGCTATCTCTTATACTCCGGAAACATTTTCTATTTGAGAAAAACTGGAAAATAAATAACTACTTCCTTCGTGGATCTTCAAGTATTATTTTTGCATATTTAGTGTATCTTTTTTACAATGTAAGTTTTACGAAAAGTATCATTTGAGAGTTTTAAATCTTATATAATTCCGATTTAAAAAAAAAATCATCAGACAGTTTTAAGATCTAAAATGTTATCCAATTGATTTTATTTTTTGCAACTTACTTCTTGTTTACGTAATGACTTTTTAAAGTTTCAACAAAGTTTCTTAACGTCAGAAAACAGAAAAATAAAAATTTAAATAAAAATCGAAATGGAATGCATTAAATTAAAGGCTCTTTAGTTCATTAAGAACATTGCTGTAAGAAAAGGACAAAAAAACTGCTTTAATTATTAGCAAAAAATACGGAACGAAAACAAATTTTAGCAACACTCCGGGTTTTTTACTGTTTCCATCTTATTTTTCTCTCTTTTAAAGCTCAGCCTTTCCGTTCATTTCAAATAAAACAACTACAAAGCGTAAAAAGAAATTCTTGGCAAAGGAGAAGGAAACTGTATTCTCAACTCGACTCGACATCTTACGGTCGTTTGATTCGCTGCAATGACCATAGACTAATAATAAGAGTAGACCGAGCTTTCTCATTCTTGCTGATAAAGAAAATTGGTTCATAGATGTATCATGTGACTAGTGGAAGGGCTTGGCGAAGACTTTGGCAGCATGGTTGCTAGATGGCAGCATTATCTATAGTCTGGCACTCGACATGTATTTTAAGACAATGTGTTTTCATTAAAAAAAACTTCCAGGCGCAGAGATTGAACTGTTTTTCTTTTAGTTATGCATTATTTTGACATTAGTAATAGTTTTTGATCAGTTTTCGGTAACTTTTATTTCATTTGATGCTGTCAGCGTTGGCGTGAACGAAATGGCGTAAACCATAGACTAATAATAAGTATAGACCGAGCTATGGCAACCCTTTTGCTGCTCATAAACCAAACCATGTGACTAGTGGATATCCTAGCAACAGCGGGCGTTGATCGTAGCAGACGATCGAAATAAAATAAATAAAAATTGATGGAACACGGAAGAATGATCTTTTATGGAGTCCGATTTGTAAATTTGTTATTCTAAGTTGTAAATATTTTGTTAATATAGTGAGTTTTTCGTTTAGAAAGTATTGTGCATTTTCTTTAGTCAATTTCAATAACTCTCTAAGTAATTAAATATTCAAGCGCCCAAAAAGAATCGGCAAACGGTAAGATTTTTACCTACAATTTCAATTTAAGATACTGATTAGTACATTTTTGCGTTAACGCAAAACGTTTACGCCATTACGTTTACGCCAACGCTGACGTAGTAGTTCCAAATGAAATAAAAGTTACTGAAAACTGTGACCAAAAACTATTACTAGTGTCAAAACAATGCATAACTAAAAAAAAAAAGACTGTTCAATCTCTGCACCTGGAATTTTTTTTTAATGAAAACACATTGTCTTAAAATACATGTCGAGTGTCAAACTATAGATAATGCTGCCATCTAGCAACCATGCTGCCAAAGTCTTCGCCAAGCCCTTCCACTAGTCACGTGATACATCTATGAACCAATTTTCTTCATCAGCAAGAATGAAAAAGCTCGGTCTACTCTTATTATTAGTCTATGGCGTAAACGTTTTGCGTTAACGCAAAAATGTACTAATCGGTATCTTAAATTGAAATTGTAGGTAAAAATCTTACCGTTGGCTGATTCTCCTTGGTCGCTTGCATCTTTTATTGCTTAGAAAGTAATTGAAATTGACTAAAGAAAATGCACAATACTATCTAAACGAAAAACTCACTATATTAACAAAATATTTACAACTTAGAATAACAAATTTACAAATCGGACTCCATAAAAGATCATTCTTCCGTGTTCCATCAATTCTATTTATTTTATTTCGCGCTGGCGTTGATCGTCTGCTACGATCAACGCCCGCTGTTGCTAGGATATCCACCAGTCACATGGTTTGGTTTATGAGCAACAAAAGGGTTGCCATAGCTCGGTCTACTCTTATTATTAGTCTATGGCAATGACGGTTTATTCAAGAAATTTATTTGACTTCCGTCCTTCCGTTTCAATCTTAGTAAAAGTTTTTCGGTGTTTTCTTCCCCTTTTCGCTTATAAAGGCTTTTAAATTGCGGCGAAAAAGGAAACTGAAATATTGGTTTAAAATATTCATAACAATATTTTCCTTTTTTTTTCATGCGAATAATCCTTTTGCAGAATCATTGCGAGTCTGACATTAATTTTTAGGCCAATAGAATCATTTTTTGCTGATGATACTTTTAAAAGAAAATCTTCATTATTAATTTGAATACAAATCCGAGAATTTTCATCCATGGATGAGTTTAGAGCAGGGTTGAAGTTGGGGGTGGCTCAGTCTCATCGCGAGACACCGCATTTTATTTTCTGGATTTTTTTCTGACTTCTGCGTACATTGAAACAAAACTCACTAATGCTACAAGCATTATTTTGAAATTGGCCCAGCAGAATTCAGATTAAACTTTATTCTCTTCCCCTTTTACTAGCAAATAGAAATTTTATTCATTATATTTGAGGTGGTAACAGAGTTTATTTCTATCTACCCCGTGTTCCCTTTTAACCTAACTGACCCTATACAAACCCTCTATTGTAATACAAGTTTTAAATTTTGAAAAGGAGGCTCCCTGAAAGAAAAGAAAGAAAAAGAAAAACCACGCTATTAAAAAAAAAGAAAAAAAAAGGGGGGGGGCGGGGGCAGGAAAGAAAGGAAATAAAAGATTAAAAATAAAAAATATGGAAAATATTCTGTTAAAGAAAACCATAACTCGGACTAGGCAAAAATCACCAATAGTTTGCACCAGCATTTGTAGTTGACATTTATTTAAAAAAAATATATATATATATATAAATTATATAAATTCATTAAAAAAAATACATTTTTATGAAATTAAAAAAAGAAGAAGATTAAGAAGAAGAAACGAAAATAAAAAAAAAACTCGACGATTGATTATTTTCCCCCTTTCAGCTTATTCTTGCTGCAGTGATTCCCTCGCTAATTTATTTTTCGTTGTTAAGTGTGTCCTACTACTGGTGGATGTTAACTACTGGTGGTTATAACGTATGTTGCTAACATTGAATTAAGATGACATAGAATGAAGAAAACGTTGACGTGGGAAGAACTAGCAGGATAACAAAGATAAAAATATGATTGCTGTTGTAGACATACAATTAGTGATTGCAAAACCGGTATACCGAATACCGGTTTTGCGAGCAACTTTGCAATTTCGTAATACCGGTATTTTTTGAGAACTGATATTTTAGGTATTAGCAGAAAATTAAAAATAGTTTCAATTAAGAGAATTTTCAATTTAACTTATTAAATATTCACTTTTATTTTAAATTTACACTTCTGTTTCCATGGTACAGAACTTGAAAATCAATCTATTGATGTAAAAATTTGGCTTTGAAAGCACAAACTAATATAATGTCATTAAACAAAAGTAGCGGAAAGATAGCAAAATGATATTGTCATTTCTAGATGGTGGGATGATCGCATTTTCGTGAGCTTTAGTGCACCATGTTTTTATGTTTTCTATTTCCCTGATATCTCACTTTTCCTTTTGTGAAAGTTAATTTCGAGTGTAATTTTGAATGCATTTGTCCTATAAACTATTTATTCTAAGAATCAATTGCATTAATATTTTATGATTTCTTTTTTAGTTATGTGTCTCAACTGTACTACATTTTGACGAAAACTTTTTCTTGTTAGCATAACAAATGGTAATTAGTTCTCTCCGGTATTGGTTCGTTTTCTTGCCTCGCTATTTGTCTTTATACTTGGCTACATAATATTTAGAAATTATATAGTGCATTGAAAATTTGCATAGTGGTAAAGCATAATCAATTGAAACACATTTTCAGATTATTATATAGTTAAAATTGCAAAGAATTTTGTAAAGAAAACGAAAACGAATAAGAGAAACTAAAAAGTTTGAATTTAGTCAAGTTATTTGTAAATTTCAAACTAGAGGGCTAATAAAAAGAAAACACAATTTTTTGAGAAATCTGCTTAAGAGAAAATGATGATAATATTTTAAAAGTGTTGTCTTTCAGGAAGAAATTAGAACTAGCCATAAATATAATAATAATAATAATAATAATACACATAATACAAAAGAAACACTTACACACACACAAAAAAAAAAGGATTTATGCAAATAAGATAACACGCAAGAGACCGAATTATTTAAAGATGAAGGATTTCTAGACATGTATCGCGCATTGTTAATAGTACCAACGACCTACGTAAATTCAGAAAAAGTATTTTCAACTGTAGTAAAGTTGAGCACTAAACTTAGTTCCAGGCTTAGAGACAATTAAAGATATGCATTGTGTTTTACTATTATTGATTTTTTAACATGACATTTGTTCCTTCATTTTATATTTGTTCACAATACGTTTTCAAAAATAATACAATTTTTGTACAAAACTATGAAATGTGGCAACGAAACAATATGTTTTCAAACATTTTTTAAGAAATTTCAAATACCGGTATTAATACCGGTATTCCGGTATCACGCTTTAAAAATGCCAAACATCGGTATTGAATTTTTGGTTCGGTATTGCATAAAAACGTATAATAACGTTTTTTTTTTTTCAAAGAAGTAGTTTTACAAGGAAGTAGTTACCTCGTTATCAGCATCCTTCTGATATCTGATTAGCAAAATTTCAGTCTTAGATTGATAAAAAAGAACTGTTGTTTGAGAAAAATGAGTTACAATGTCCAGGAGTAGCCAAAAATTTCAGGTTCTTGTCACTTAGAAAGTGCAGTAACGATATGAACAAAGGGAGATCAAATAGTGCAATGTTTGACGAGTACATTTCGACTATTGTCATCAGAAAAAGTGTGATTCTGAAACATGATTTTACAATACCACGCTGCTAAAAGAGAACCATGAAAAAAATTAAACAGTGTCAGTGGGTTGCCTCACCTACCGCACTTATCTGAGATTACACCACCTGATTTTCCTCTATTCCGATCGCTGTGTGACAAAAACCATGAAAATTTGGCGAAGGTCAAAAATGACATTTCCAGGTATTTTGTTTCAAAACCAATTATTTTTTATCGATCCTGAATTGAAAATTTTTACACGACATGGCAAAAGGTCGTGTAAAAATATACGATGTATAACGAGGAAATAGATGTAAAGCTAAAACTTAGTAAAATTTTATTTGATTAAAAAAACCACTTTACTTTTCGGTCCCTCTAATACTTATTATTGAACAAGAAATATTAAAAAAATTAATTGAAAGGAGTGGAATCATTGTAGAGCAATTAGCGAATCTTCTTTCAAATGCACATTTCAAGTATGTATGTTGTTGTAAACATAAAATGATACGCTTGTCTTGTTATTGCCTTGTTATTGATTGCAAGGCATATCACGATTACCTTGCTAAACACCACATCACATTGTCATATATAATAGTCGCAACTGCACTTTATGCAATGAAGATATAGAGATGGACAAAGAAGAAATACTTATTTGCTCTTTGAACGAAGAAAATATTCGTAACCGATATTGGCGTGCCAGGGATATGATTACGCTGACATTTAGTGATAGAATTATTTTGTATTTCATGTATTTATACGTAATTTTGCTCTTTTGAATCGTTGTACGTTTCCTTATTGTTTTGTTGTTGATAATGTTACTGTTTTATACATTTTAAAATTTGTTATCTTAGTTTCCTTAATTCAACTTCTAGCTCCAATCTCATGTATCTGCGATACATGAAAGCCCATGATTTAAAATGAAGTGCTTTTGCAATAAAAAGAAAAAAAAAATACTTAAAACTTATATTTTAATACGAAATATGAAAAACCATAAATAGTGATACTAATAATAGTAAGGTCAAAGAAGAGGAAACAAAGTAGAGCAATAAGCGAATCATCTTTCAAATGTCCGTTATGATCCTCAAAATCGTTGCTAGGGCACATTTATTTACCATCTTGCAGATAAAAATAAGTTACTTTGAAAGCATCGTGTTTACATGTTCTCAATGGATTGAGTTACTTGAGTTAATTAAAAAGTTTTTCTCAACTCCTTTTCGGATTTTTTGAAATACTTGGAAGACGTAAGCAACCCAAGATCAATGACAGCATTTCCCAAATCAAATAAACTGCTTCAGTAAACCGCTGCATTGCTTTGGATCAAACAACTTAAAGACGTGAAGCCGGATTTTTTTCCATTTTTCATTAAATTATGTCTTTTCCTTTCAGATTTTTTCATTGGAAGTCAACTTATAATTGGATTTACCAACAAAAGTACTAAATAAGAAAAGAAGAAAAAAAATCAAAGAGGATAAAAGTTCCGTTTTATTTGCTTATTTTATTAACGAAAGTCGATATCTATGGGATGTTTTTTCAGAAAGAAGAAAATTGTTTTTTTTTTTTTTTTTCCTTCATAAGCGCCTTCAAATTCGTTTATGACGAATCTCAATACAGCTTTCATTTTTATTTTCAAAACAAAAGAAAATGATCGTTTTTTTTCTAGTGACAACCAATGCATCTCTTTGAAAAAAAATCAACTAGGTAATGTGGGACAAATTGAAATAGCGGGGCAAAGCGAAATAGAGAAATATTTACTGTATTTTTAGCTCCACTTATCTGTTAATATTTTAAGTATGTAATTACTAAGTTAGACGTTTTTTGTGCTTTCTATGAAATGGCTATAGTAAGAAGCCTAACGTGGCAGCGTTTTAACTAAAATTACATTATGGTAATAGAAATCAGAGTAGCTTTTACAATGCTACCAGGTTTGGTATGCCCCAACTGCATCAACATGAATATGTTCATCATATCATCATATATGGATGTGTTCTTCGTTCTAAGCATATCTTCAACAAGAAAAACTATAATGAATATATTTATAAACAATAAATAAATGCAATGCTATGCAAAAGTAACTATAACATGTAGTGTGAAATTATGCAGAGTAAACACAAAACAAGTACTTTAGAAAGTGCGTAAAACTGAACGAAGTATAAACGGATCATTTTTTACGTTTATGTTATAATACCCTCCCCCTAAATTTTGATGATACAATATTCTTAATTTCCGTTAATTTGTTTCTTGTAACAAACACATGATTGCATATCACATTTAACAACTTGCTTCTTACATTATTGGTTTTGAATGAAATATATATATATATATATATATATATATATATATATATATACGTATTTTATTATTATTGTTTATTTTTTTCTTTTAAAAAACTGACGGTTGAAGATATATGTCATTTTTTAAAATTCATTTTTTCTAGTTTGAATAAATGCACACATG
The DNA here is from genome assembly GCF_026930045.1 of Uloborus diversus. Taxonomy (NCBI): domain Eukaryota; kingdom Metazoa; phylum Arthropoda; class Arachnida; order Araneae; family Uloboridae; genus Uloborus; species Uloborus diversus. Next base: position 58,093,720 of record NC_072738.1, read on the forward strand.
TATACAATGTTGCCATATGTTTTATGTGCAACGATGCTTTTATTCTTTAGCATTGTACTCCTAGATAACCGTGCAATTTTATAAAAAATAAAAGTATTGGATTAAATGGCTACTAATAATATTGATATGATTTTACTAATATGGATACGTATTATCACGTATAGAGATGAAAACAGTCGGGAAAAAAACATTTTTTTCCGAAGAAGTAATTTTCCACTTCGGAAAAATTGAAAAAAAAAAAAAAAATGAATATTTTCAACTTTTAAGGGTTTTAATTGAAATTGTCAGCAAAAAGTGATTAGAAATTTCTCAGGCTTAAATTTTGATGCAATTTCCTCAACACTCCCTCCAATTTATGCTAAAATACAGTCTAACATTAATGCAAGTTGTTGTACGACAATATAATTTGCATATAGATCAAAAAATGTTTAATAATACTTTTGCAAAAAAGCTTAAACCAATAACCTTAGTGAAGAATTTATTTTCCTTCTTCATAAAACAAACACGCATAACTTTAATCACAAAACTATATGTTTCTTCTGACTGTGCGAACCAAATGTACAGGGTGCGGCAAAAAAAAAAAAAAAAACAACAGACAAGCAATTTCCCAAGAAACTCTATTAAAAACAAATAAATTAACAAAACACAAAAAATAATAATATGAGAAGACCTTTAGCAATCAATAAATTTAATTGGTTTCAAACTAGCAGCCTTTTGCAGTAATACAGAGATGCAACTGCTTATTGAAATTTTCATTCAAGGGCAGCAAGTCCTTTAATCAACCATATTCCCAAGTTAGCAAGTCTTTTGGACTTTCTAAACCAATAAGGTTTAGAAAGTCCAAACTTATGTGTAGTTTAGAGAAGACCTTTGACTCTGAAACAGGTCACACAGTGTGATAAATGAGATTTAGGTGGAGGAGTCGAGTGTCCACTCTAAAGATGATATCATGTCAAAAACAATGCGCCTTGCACCACTCTTGCCATTTTGACCATATGAATCGGTGTGGAGTTAAAGGAAAATGTCCAGTCTACAATGCTGAAGTGCTCTTAGGCCCACAGAAGTACAATAACTTCTAAAATGTCCTTCTGGTTCACTTTTTGATTCATTTTACGGTCCTCATCCACAAAAAACTAGAGATTTTCTGTCGCTTGCGTTGATTCCATCTCAGACCAAGCCTGACTTCGGATTTTGGCGATATCTAACACTTTCTAAGATGCTTGGAGTGTCTACAGACCAAATCCTATGGTTCTACGGGATGTGAGTCGGTTGAACGGTAAATGAGTGAAAGGTATCTCTTCCAGCGTGGACTTGTGGCCCGTCTCAATCGTTTCTGGCATCTTTGGAGTCATACGAATGCCTTAACCTTTTTGGAACTCGTAAAACTTCTGTTTGAGTTGTTTTTTCCCCTCAGTCGCACTTATTGGTCACAAATTCCCACAAACGACTGCTCTCGTGGAAACCCAAGGATTTCATTGAACTCGATTTTGGATGACCTGACGATTAACTGAAATGTTCACTGTTCGTTTTTGTACACATTCCCGACTATCATTTCCAAGCCACTTGAAACGGCATAACGTTTCAAATACTGTTTGCCGAAGGACAACAAGCAAACGAACTGTCGTTCTACTTGATTAAACAACTTAAAATAGCAGGTATTTTGCTTAAAAGTGTAAGAAAACCGAAAAACAATACATAAACTAGGTAATATATTGTAAATTATTTTCTAATAAACTGAGAAATAAAAATAAATTAGGCACTCATTAAAATGAAATTACCTTTCTTTCATTCGATGATACAACTTTTGTCCGATATTTTTTTTTTTTTGCCACACCCTGTATACTACCGTGTTAAGCAATAAAGGGGAATTTGCAGTTGGGCTCAACCTGAGATATTGTATTTTAAAGTGTGGCTCTTCCATATATTTGATTCAGATGTCTTTTTTTTTTTTTTTTTTTTTTTAAGAATTTTTCAAAACAATAGTTCTTGATCAAATGACCCTAAAACATTTTACTTATTAAGTAAAGTACGAAACAGAGAACAAATAGGTTATAGTAATTCAAATTTGTTCAAAAGTTGCTGGTATGACTACTTTTACTTCTGTGCTTAGCACGGCCGTATGAATTAACTGAAACTGTAGTTTAAGTTTTGGTTCAGCTAAAAAACACCAATTTAGTTTTGATTTGGCCTGAGACTGGATTGGAAAAAATCAAAACTCAATAGCTTTCATTTTCAGACAGTTAAGTTACATTGTATTATTTTTCTTGAAAAAAAAAATTCAATTATATTTGAAAGTCGAAAATTTAAATTAATACTTCAAGTTTCAAAGGCAATCTAAAATAGAAAATCTAACTGTTACGATTAGACACACATTACCCAATATTATTGGTTGAATGACGACTTGACTTATTTCTGGTGTTTGATCATGAAAGCTCTCAGTTATAAAACAAAAAGCTTTTTTCCTTGTTCTAATTAATCTTACCTTTATGTGTATTTCTGTCAAGCAGATATGTGGATAGCATATATTTTTAAATGCTTAACCCTTTATATGTTCCAAGAAACACAGAGCTATTAAGAAACTCTAATTTTATTCATAAAAAAATCAAATTTTCCATAATTTCCAATTTTTCCCCAAAAAAAAAACAGGTAAAAAACCGTTTTTTTTCCCATCATTTCATAATTTCCAGAAATTTTACATCTCTAATCACGTATATTGAGTTACTTATTTTATTTTAACCAAAATTGCCAAATGATATGGGTGTCTAACAAGTCACGTTTCTTAGTTATAGACTCTTCAGCATTTTCACGCACTCTCGCTTTTAATGTGATGAAAATGTTTAATTCCATATATAATTCAATAATTAGAAATATAACACTGCCAATTAGTATATACTGTAAAAAATATCAGCTGCAACAGTTATTATTTCATAGAATATTTTATTTTAATTAAAATTTCTGTAAGTTTTTGAAGTGGCAACGTTCAATATTTTAACTTACCTTTATTTTCGCAAGAAAATGATTCATATTGTAACGGATCCGGCGAGACTTCCAACTTTCTTGAAAGGACGACACAGTTCTTGATAAAATCACAGGAGCTTTATTTACACTATGTACAGGAGAAATCGTTAACAACTGCTAAATTAATCATCAGCAATTAAGCAAATTACAATCAACACCGTAAACTCAACGGTTACACACGTATTTACTTCCAAATACGAAAACAACACAGCGAAATGCCTCGCAATAAACAGAGCTAATACACTCTCAGTACAAATTCTCAATCGAAACTCACTTTTTATCACGCGGGACGCTTTTATAAACATCGAAAAGTTTCCACAACATTCGAAATCCTTCTCGAAATTCGTAGACCGTTATCTGATTTCATTCACAAATTTTATCAATGAAAAAAAATAGGGGGGGGGGGTGGTATACTTCAGCCGAATGTACAGGGGCTGTATATTCATTACGGGAAACTATTTACAGGTTACGTTACTACAATAATTACTATTTACAGGATTTGTAACAATATATGACTAACCTGGTTTGACGAAAAATTTTACCAAACCTTCGGAAAAAAATGGAAAAGGTTTTTGGTATTTTACCTCACAATGTATGTATAAGTGTATATTATTACAATATTTGCGTTAAGATTCAAAATGTAAGTAGCTAAACATGTTTAGATTAGATTTAAAAATTTCAGCTTTTAGCAATTTATGGAAATTAAATTTGTCATAACTTTAAAATGGCATGTGTTACAAGTATTTAGTTTACATATTAAAGTTAAGCAGACTCAACTAAACATAAATCAGCTATTTAACTCAATGTTATAAAAAAAAAGTAAAATTTTGTCCCACAGTGAATTAGAAAATAAATTGTAAGAAGAGTTCTTTTAAGATTTCCCGTTGACAGCAGGCCACCCCCCAATATTGTTACATTTTCATGTCTAGTTAAGATAATGTAGTTTTATTAACAATAAAATGTACATGGGCTCAAAATAATTTAATGAAATTTTGAAATTATTATGGGAAAATTCGGAAAGTGGAGAAAAATTAATAATCTCTCAGAAATAAACTAATAACAATTTCTAAAGTCAAAATTAATTTCATTTATTTTGTTTCTTGTAATTATTTATATGAGTACATTCCACATAATAAGAAAAGGTATGGGGGAGAAGTTGGTAGTGATAAAAATAATTAGTATGATTAATATCGATTAATCGGCCCTGCCGATATTTTTAAACTACCACTATAAAGTGCGAATGCTTTACACGGGTCTGCTAGGTTATACTAAATCAAATTAGGTTTTCCCTGTCTACTAGTTTATATTTTGATGCTTTTCAAATTTTTAAAAGAAATCAAATTTTCACGTTGTGTTGTGATATGTTTAGCATTATTCCTTTTAAATATCTCTGTGTAGCTACATGAGAGGGATGAGAATGCCGAAATAGTTGGGCAACCCCGAACTGGTAGTTTTTGTAAGGCTACGGAGATTCACCGCATTACGACGCAGTTTTCTTATGGGATAGCAGGAGTAATAATTTTGGAAACATTTTACTTAATCTTTTCGGATTTAATTAATTATTAATGGCAATATTTTAAATAGGCGATCGATCTTACCAAGTTCTTAAAAATCTTGACACCTTAACTATTTTCGAAAATTCATTTATGCAAAATGATTCCTCCAAAGAAATAAATTAAAACACAAAACACCATTAAAAGTTAAATTATATTGTAAAATAATCCGCCAACTTCATTATTCATCACGAATCTCACCACGAGATCACTTTACTGTATAGCCTATTTTATAATTGAGCATAAAACCCATCATTTTGAAAAATCCGAATTATTTTAATCACTGCTGGACTGAGCTTCTCAAGACTTGGATACGTTGACAGATCTGACATTTTACAAATTTCTTGGGCTGTTGGATGTCTGTCGGGTATAGAGAAAAAGTTATAACATTAAATTGTACAGATACTATAGAGATTTGCACATACACATTAAAACACATTAAATTGAAAATAATGAGATGGGCAGAACATGATATCCGTATGTGCGCTGAGTCCATCCCTCTTAAGATCCTAAGTGCAGGAACAGGTGGTCCTAGATTAAAACCAAAAATTTGATGGCTGGATTGTTTGAAAGGAGATTTTAAAAACTATCAAATCCTCAAATTATAGAAGTCAGGCAAAAAATGGATCCAACTAAAAAAAAGTTTGGGGGTAATCCCACTGATCATTGATTTTGTGGATCGCAAAAGTATTTTAAATTGAACAAATTAGCTTTTTAAAAACACAGTAAAAGTTCGATTCTTTACGTAAGAAGCGGTAAGACATAGATAAAAAATGGTTTAAAATAGTTTGAAGATTGTTGACAAATGAGGTAGTGAGAAACAAAGGGATGCAAGTGACAAAATTAAAAAGTTGAAGGTAACCAGTACAAGTGGTACGTAACCTCTCTTCTGTCTAGGGGCAAGAGATTGTACTAGTAGGCCTGGTAGGTGCTGCTGTATAGCATGATTTAGAAAAAAATTCAATGAAAGACTATCTAGGATCTGATCTTTGACGCGTTTTACTCGAAGCTTAAAATAGTCCTCTTGCATCCCTTTGCTTCTCACTGCCTCAAATGTTGTTTACCACCCGTAAGTTTGATTCAGTCTTGGAACGCATCCCTCGTGTAAGTCGATAGCGTATTGTGCAAAAATTTAACATGCACATTGCAAATCTTTCAGAGTTGCTGAACATTTGTGCATCATTAAAAATATTATCTGCACATCGTCGCCTCAGAGCAACAGTAAGAAATCTAATCCCAGAAATAATAGAAATATATCTTACTGTTGCTCTGAAGTAACGACATGTAATAAGCAGTTTGTGTGTGTTTGTTTTTGGGGCACTTCCCAAGGAAAAAAACGGAAATTCCCAAGAAAAAAAACTTGGTATACACTGTAAAAACGATTCAGAAACGTTCCTGGGAAATAATGGACAGCTGAAGTGCTCAACTTCTTCCAGTAACATATCTCACAAAAATCAGGAACGTTTTCCGCTAAAATTCAGTTACCTTCTTGAAATTATCCTGGAAGCTTCCTAAAATATTCAGAAACTTTCCCGCTTAAAGCCAGTCGCATCTCTGGAATTATTAGAATAAACTTAGGTGGGTATACTATAAAAGTTTGGCACCTTCATGCGTTTCCAGGAAAGCTCCAAGAGCAGTATTGCAGACATGGCCAAAGCTAAGACAGACTTGCAGGTAAGTAACAAGCATCGTATTTGTCTGCAATTCTTCCAATGCTACGTAGTCCATTGACTGATTTGCGCCCTTTGGACGCCTTATCAGTCTGGACGGGCCGCAGACGAGTTGAAGCTGATACATTTTCTAAATACGGTTAGTTAATCTTTAAACTGGGAGCTAAACATATTTTTCACAACAGTGGAAAGTCTGCATTCGTGCAACTTGTAGCAATTCATGAACCTTTTTGACAAGGATACTTTTTTTTTCCAGGAAGTGGATAAAAACCATAGAAATCCCGAAACATTACACGGGAATACTCAGTAACGGTTCGGAATTCTTTTACAGGGAAATCTGCGCAGTTTCTGTATTTTTTTATAACTTTTTAGAATAGACGTTTCAAAATGTTTTTTTTTTTTTCAATGTTATTTTCCTCTTTTCATCGAGTAAAAAGTATAAAAACTCATTTTTCCCTCCGTAGATATATTAAAACAAAACAAATTTAGAAAATTCATTAAATGGGAAATGTTATCATTTTTTCGTTACAGTTATGACCAATCCAATGATGAATTTTCAGTGCTCTTTTATGGAACACAATGTCATTCTTTAACAACTTGAAACTTGATATTGTAATTAAAAAAAAAAAAAAAATATATGTGCCACGAACATGTCAATTCAGCCATTAATTTTCTTTTAAAGTAAAAGTATAATGCCTCTCCATACAGCGATACATTCCTCTATTTATAGTGATTGTTTTAAGCAGCAATGTATCGAGGTTTTATTCTATAACACCCTTTCTCACTCGCTTAGTTCCAACTAAATCATTCTGAGTGTAATTTTGTTTGCTATATGGAAGTTTGAAGTACAGTGGACTCGCACAACACCGCTTTTCAACTTACGCAAAACGGATATAACGCGAGTTTTTCATTAGTAATGTATCTTAGAGCTAACGCGAATTTCTCACACGAGACTCTTCCGAAGCAAAGCGCAGGTCTTCAGTACCGGTTTCATCAATGGCTACTAATTGGCTTCCTGAATCGACTTTCATCAATTAAGCGCACTGAAGGCGGAATTTAACATGCCGTATATCTAAACCTTCCTTTGTTACTGTCAACGACAATCACTCCGTATTTTCCATTCATTTTATTTCATTCTAAATGTAAAAGTTAATTTCTGAAGCTAAGGAAGATAAAGTTTCTTTCAACTAAAGAAAATGATGCAAGAGATTGCTTCATTGTAAACAGAATTCAGAAACGTTCCTGAAAAATAATGGGCGATTAGTGTGCCTAATTTCCTACCAGTAACATACCTGGCAAAAAACAGGAAAGTTTCCTGCTTAAAATAACCGTAACATTCCTGAAATAAACTTGGAATCTTTCTGAAGAATTGAGAACATGTTCCCAGTAAAAGCTAGTCAGCCATGTTTCAGAAATAAATCATGAAACTTCAGAGGTAACTAAGATCGATATTAGCTGGCACCTTCCTGATTTTCCAGGAGAGATCTTATAGGATAATAAGAAATGTTGTCAAAAGACGCTCAGTTAATCTTTACACCAGTAGCTAAACATATTTTCCACAACAATGACGCACAGTCTGCATTCATGTAACTTAGAATGTAGCTTGCAGCAATTCGGGAAACGTTTTCGCCAAAATACTTGATTTTAACAGGAAATTGGTGAAATCCCAAAATGTTGCCCGAAAATAATCTGTAACGTGTTAAAACGCATCCCTTGCTCAAGTCCACTGCATACTTTAAGCATCGTTTAATGGCATACTATGCTGCTATTTTGATATCCGTTGCACCGCAACAGCAGTTTTTTGGGGCAGACTCTCCGCATATTTGAATTCACCATTTGCTCGATATTTTTCCGATCTTATTTAGGGTTTCTCGTTTACAAAAATACCCGGTAAAACGGAGAAAAACAGGGTAAACCGGTAAAAGGCTTGTTTTAATTTAAACATGTTAAGTGTTAAGTAACCGTCCAAAAACTTCTAACTTATCATTTTTTATTCCTTTCAAATTTTTTTGTTAATAGCTAGGTGAAAAATGGCGTTTCATAACATGTTGTTTTTGGATACATGTTTGTGGTGAGATATATCCTATGCTTATAAATGCTTTAAAGTAAAGAGTTGAAAATAGTGCTATTAGAGGAACTAAGAATGCTAGACTATTTAATGTCGATAACAAATTAAAATCATAAATCATAAATAACTTAGTTAGACAGTTAGGAAAAAAAATGTTAGGACAAAAATAAGTGTTCTAGCTATCCCGCCTTTTTAAAGTAAATCGAAACGATGCGTAATTCCTTTATATAAAGATCTAATTATCTTGGGTTGTCGTACATAAAAGGGGAGTTGAGTTGAAGATATTGAAGACAGATAAATCTCAAGACGTTTCAAGAGCCGAGTATTTCGGCAGGAAGTATTTCTTTTTTGTTGTTTTTTACATTTTAGCGCGAGGTTCTTATTTTATTCTTCCTCAAATAATATTTTTTTATTAAGTTTAGTACGAATGGTAAAATAATGTAATTTAAGTCTATATTTATTATTTGTCTCCTTAGTTATCTTGAGCGGTGCACGAAAAAATAAAAATACGAAAGAACTCAGGGATAGGATAAGGACATTTTTAATTTTTTGATTGAAGACGACCTTGGAGATAACTATGAATATTATAAATATAGATTTTACGGACGGTTTTTAAGCAGTTAGTATCTCTATTCTTGTTTCTTTCATCATATAGTGTACAGTCTTACTTTATTTTTCAAAAAATAATTGAATTTTTGACATCTTGAATTCAAATTATACTATTACACGCGCGTGTGTGTGTGTGCAGGCATGTGCGTGTGTGTGTGTGTGTGTGCGTGTGTGTGAGTGTGACTGTGCCTGCGAGTGTGCAGTGTGTGTGTGTGTAGGCTTATGGGTTATTTTCTTTAAACAGCGCAAGTTGGACAGGGCAAGGAATGGCATTCACTGTGACAGGGGAATGACACCTAGAGGGAATAATGTATTTTACTTACGATATTATAATTTCTGTGGGTAAAGGTAACACTACTTTTATGAAATTGAAAAAATCCAATGTCGTGGTGTACAAAAAGTAGTTATTGTGGTCATTTGTTTCCCTTACATTTGACAGGAGAGTGACGGCAGGGGAATGACAAAAATTGAAGTTAACTTATATATTGTCATAGCTGCAAGCAATAAAAATCACTATCACTTAAAGAAAGGTGGAAAAACTCTATACAAACAAGAGTCAATCACTCGTTGAGCGAATATTACAAAATTAAACAAATTATCAACGACAGAGTAATGACATTCATTAAAAATACTTACCAAGATTTAACTTGAGATTACCCAATTACACTCGACACCGTGTATTTTTTCAAAAAGAACCAATTAAGATTATTTCTATGATGAGACCAGAATTCAGACTAAATTATGGGTTAATACAACTATTACCATATGCGAGAAACATTCATTCCATTCTTCGACAGGAAAATGACAAAAAACTCACAGGAAATTTTTTACTATTTTTTTTCTCAAAATAGTACAAACCTTGAAAAGTCTTTATTTTTCTCTTTTACAACATTGCATAACAGTTGTTAAGAGATTAAACAACAATTACTTTACAAATATGCATGGATTCCTGAATCTCAAGAGCTAATTTTGCTTTAAGGTGGAAGTAGGGACACACAGGAGAATGACATTTATCATGTAAAAAAAATTAAATGCAAAATTATAATAGAGAGTTTGTCTTAGCTTATTTTACAAACATAAAAACATGTTGTTAAAGCATTCTAGCGTCCGTTTCATTTCTATACAAGTTAAGTTTGATATTTTTGGAGCAAGGACAAGAATTTAGCAGTTTAGAGAAAACTAGCTGCGTTGCCCGGCTTTTGCTCGGTCTACCTTGAAAATAAAAATTGTGTCAAGTGATGTATATTCAACAATCAGGCGTAAAAAATAAATAAAAAAAAACATCATGATTTCCCTTCCAAACAATGAAGACTGATATTAAAATACTTTTAAGAAATTAAATCCAGAAAGATGGATTTAAAATGCGTAACCATGGAAACACAAAATAAAGTAAGTTTAAGGAATTGAAATGCGAAAGAAAATGGTTCACAATTTGAATGGAGTCGAGATTTCTTAAACTTGATTTAAAAAGGCTTGTAACTTTTTTTCCTTTCGAGATAAAAGCTTATTTTTTCGACCACAGGTCGAGTTAGATCTGGAGTAAAAAAGATCGCTTTTTCCAATGACGTCAAAAAGAAAGCTGTGGGACAATTTTTTCACTTTTTATTGATTTATTTAATGAAGAAAGTAGTGCCTAAATTTCAGCTAAGACTAAAAAAAAATCGAGCTAAAAACGCAAATAACTCCCGCCGTAATAAAGTTTAAGCATTGAAACAAATTCCGTAGAACGCGGAAAATTCTACCCTTTCTATCGATATGTAGTATTAATATGTGCAAGTAATTTTTCACCCCCATATTTGAGAATTTATGTGAAAATTGGACGTAAATTTGAATAAAAAAGAACTATTCATCGAACTTTATTTGAACTGGTCTGCAAACTTTTTCAGGACTTATAGGAACAAACTGTGAAAATTTCAGCGCTATCGGCCGGGTAGTTCTCGAGTTTTATGAGTTCAAACACACAGACGCTTTTTGGGGACTTCATTTTATGCTATGTAGAGATGACCCTTATGTGCGTAGGCGTGTGTGGAAGGTTGAGCGTAAGACATGTGGTTTTGGTGCATGTGTATAGGACATGGACGCAACCGGACAGGAGGAGCGGATTCCGGTGAATGGTACTGCTGGTGGAGGCCCAGGACCAGAGGTGCAGAACCTGGAGTGGGTGGTGCTTGCAGAAGACTAGGGCGCAGAAATCAAAGGACACGGACACATCATTCGGCCGTCAAGTGGAAAAAAATAAGCAATTCTTGATTGCTCAAAAAAAGTTCCTCTGAAATGTGCAATGCAAAATAATGTCAATCAAATTATTTATAAATTTATAACATTTGTATTTTTATTTAACTCTGGAGAAACGTATGGAAAATATTTAAAAAGAAAACCGTATCACTGAGTTCTGATTTGTATCCGTATAAAAATAAAAATAAATATAATTCCGGTGGCTGGAAGAGAAAGGATACTTCGTCATTTTTTAAAGTCGAAATTTAAGCACCATCTTATTCAACTTTTTGTGCACTCTTCAGAAGCATAAAATATTAAGTGTTTGATTATCAAATAAAGCGATAAAAATCATCACAAAAGAAAGTTTAAATTCATCACCGGGCAAATCTTGATTTTGTGACGTAGTGCCATACCTACCAGGAACATAACTATGAGACTAACACAATTTATATTTATTTCATTCCTCGCCATTGCAGAAAAAATTCAGAAGTAAAAAAAGTCAGTTATAGAAAAGTAATTAAGATCCTTATTAGTCCTTCTCCTTTATTGTACGTTAAATAAACTAAACTTTTCCCTAACAAACTCGATTTTAAAGTTTTTAATTCTGTTTGAGGATATTTCAGATAAACATTCAAAGTATAAATTGAGATAGTTTAGATATATTCTAGAGGGAAAGGTTTTGAACCAGGATGTTAAACAGAGTTTTTGAGGGAAAGAGTTAGTATTTAGACATTTGAGGGGGATATTTCGAAACTCAAGATAAGCAACGCAATTATTAAGGTGAATTTTTAATTTAAAATAAGTCTTTAAATGATCTTAAGAGAAACATAACTATACAGAGTGATTGTAAACTCTTGGGAAAATTTTTAAGACATGTTAGAGGAGAGAATAAAGAGCGAGAGTCATATGGAACATTTGTTCGCCAACGAAATGCTGACGCGCTACTTGCACACTAAACCAGAAGCTGATGGATGCAAAAGAATTTACAAATTTATGACATAAAAGCGACTTTAGGAAGCATTTTATTTTTTAAAGAAGGTTTAAAGCGGTTGGGTGAAATTTGCGGCCTGCAGCTGCAATGCATGCGTCGCAGTGACAGATTTCTCAGTGTCAAAAAAACGATGAGTCATTTTAAAAAACGTTCATCAATCGCTGCGCTTTTGCTGCAGCGAGCTACTACAGGCCGTAGCTTTTAACAACTGCTCTAAACCTTCCTTAAATCCTAAAATGTTATGTAAAATCGTCTTTATGTGATAAACTTGTAACCTGTTTTGCATCTATCTGTTTCTGGCTTTGTGTGCATGTAGTGCGGCAGCATTATATTTACGACCATATGCTCCATATGGTTCTTACTTTTATCCTCCCCTCTAACACCCCTTAAAGTTTTCCTCAAGAGTTTAGACTCACCCTGTATGCCAAGCATATCCTTGGAGCTGATAAAAGTGAAATATTTAAGGAGTAACAATGCACATACTGAGGATCAATATTAAAGATGGATATTGCGGTATTCAAGATAGAATGACGCATTTATTTCACACTCATTTCACTAATTTTCAATTAAAAAATGAGGGTTTGAATGATTTAGTGAGCAATATAATTATATAGCTGGTTATGTCTGGAGAGACGAGCTTCTTAAGGTAAATACACTGTAAAAAACATTCAGAAAGATTCCTGGAAAATAATGAGCAGCTAATTTTCCCCTTTTTTACCAGTAACGTCTCTAGCGAAAATAGAAACGTTTTCCGCTGAAAGTCAAGAACCTTCCAAAAATTATCCTTGAATCTTTCTAAGTGATGCAGAAATCTTCCCTGAGGATTCTTTAGAGAAACTGTCAGTAAGTTAAAAAAAGTAATTTGAATTTTGACATCTTGAATTCAAATTATGCTGTTCGCAATCACGAGTGTATGTATGTAGGCGAGTGTTTTTGTGTGTGGGGGCTATGTGTGTTGTGTGTAGGGGTATGTGTATGTGTAGGCATGTGTGTTTGTGTCTGTGTGCAGGCATAAGTGTGTGAGTAGTTGTGTGTATGAATGTGTGTGTATGTGGGGGAGGGGGGGTATGTGTATGTGTGTGTAGGCATATGTGTTTGTGTCTGTGTTTAGTCATGAATATGTGGGTAGTTGTTTGTATGAGTGTGTGTATGTGTTTGTGTGCATGTGTAGGTGTCTGTATGTATTTGTGTGTGTATGTGTGTGTGTGTATATATATGTGTGTGCGTGCGTGTGAGTAGGACATGGATGCAACCTGGAGACGGCTTTCGCTATAGAAGCAGCATCGTGAGGACCTGGTCGACGGTGATGGTGCTGAGGGCAGCGGTAGGAAAATAAAATCAAAAGACATCAAAACAGTCAAGTGAGAACAATAAGCAATCGTGATTGCTCAATAACAGTTCTGTGTTATCCTGAGTTACCACCATAACGACTACGTAGACAAAATAGAAAGTAAGAACAGCGCACCGCTTTTGTCTGCAACCCTTGGTAAGCTAAGGAACCTAGTGACCTATTCACTCATATTGGAATCTTGCTTTTTCGTTTGCTCCCCTTGCAACTACACTTTAGCGTGATGAGATGATCCACAATCGGATTGAAGCCCCACTCAATAAATACGCTTAATTAAAATTTTAACTGGTGCAAGAAAATATTTTCACACCAGAAGTTTCCATTCGTATAACTTGTAGTGTAATTCAAAGACAGAGATATTCACAAGATTTTCATAAGAAATTGGAAAAACCTGTGAAATCCCGAAACATTCCACGAAAGAAATGAGTGACGTTTTGTAACTTTTTTACAGAGTAGCAGTTGAAATATTGAGGAAACATATTTGAGGTAGATATTTTGATAGTCAACATGCAGGCAGAACAATCACATTTGTTTCGATTAATTTTTAATTAAAAATAAATGTTTAAATGATCTTTTGTGAAAGATAATTGTAGCATTCACTCGTTTGAAAATATAAAGAATCGATTACTTTTTCATTCATATATTAAGAAGGAACTCATTGTATTGAAATAAGTTATTATCTTATCAGCTTTTTTATATCAAAGTGTTCACGTTAATATATTATCTATCAACAAGTAATACAACTTATTTTTGAGGTGTACTATGCCTTTACATTTTTTTCGCTTGGAAAACAATCAAAAGTAATTAAAATCTATTTTTTATTTGAATTGATGATGATTAAAATCCATTGCTCAAAATTAAAGGATTTTGCAGTTTTTGCAAAAAATTTATGCGAAGTTTGATATATACCCATTTAAAAACTTAAATCATTTACTACGATCTCAGAATAATCAAGAATTTAAAAAATTGTGCACAATTATAGCAAAACGAGCCCTACAGTTTTAGAAAATGATAAAATTGCACAATAATTAGAACCTAATCTGAACAGGACCTTAATCAAACTGGAATTCTCACTTGTATTAGAACCTTAACTGCTTCAAGTGAATCCATTTAAGATTATCACTTGATAAGCCTCATGTACAGAGAATGCACTGATTTGGTTCTAATTGAACATATTAGAAGATGCATGTAGAACTTAAACTCCCTTGTTTAATTTCACGACTGACTCATTCTAAACTAGTTCGTCGTTTAATTCCATTTCAAATTAATTTCTCTTTGGGACAGAAATAAACTTTAAACATGTGTCTATGTCCATAATGTTTTAAAAGATTTTGTTATAGTTTTATTCTCTCCATATTTTTTTAATAAATAAACAAGCCCGCATTGCACGGTCAACGACGAAAATAAGAGTTGTGTGAAGTGACGCAAGTTCAACAATAAGGCTTAAATAAAAGAAAGAAAATAAGGTAAAATTTCCCGTCAAGTTCGTTGTTTAATTCCAATTCAAATTCATTTCTCTTTGGGATAGAAATAAACTTTAAACATCTGTCTATGTACATAACGTTTTAAAGGATTTTGTTATAATTTTTTTATCTTCTACATTTTTTTAAAAAACAAACAAGCCCGCGTTGCACGGTCTACGATGAAAGTAAGAGATGTGTCAAGTGACGCACGTTCAACAATAAGGCTTAACTAAAAGAAAAAAAAATAGAGTAAAATTTCCCGTCAACGTGTAAAAAATAGCAAATTTTATGACTCAAACCTAAAACTGATACCTTTTTGGATTTTTTAAAAATTCCAAGAATTTGGAGATCGTAATTAATAAGCGTAAAAAATAGCAAATTTTATGACTCAAACCTAAAACTGATACCTTTTTGGATTTTTTAAAAATTCCAAGAATTTGGAGATCGTAATTAATAAGCGTAAAAAATAGCAAATTTTATGACTCAAACCTAAAACTGATACCTTTTTGGATTTTTTAAAAATTCCAAGAATTTGGAGATTGTAATTAATAAGCGTAAACAGTCCGTGATTCACTGTTTTTCGGGGAACCTCACAGGTAGTTTTCCATCTATAGGGGAATTCTTGAGCATCAAAGAACCTCTGTGCTAAACCTTGGTCAAGGTCGGTAGATTTGCATAAGGGGGCGAAAACCCTCTATTGTAAATTCCTAAGTATATTGGACGCTTTGCCCAAATATTGTGGATTGGTATATGGATCACGAGGAAAAGTACGGCTCAAGTCATGAAGAGAATTTTTGTATCAGTATCTAGCTTACGTTCAGAACTTTGAGTGTTGGAACATGCATATTTTTCTTATTGGGAAAGTTTGGTTTGAAATGACTAGAACCGCACTTTTCTTTGTGGTGTCATTTTCTTGAAATTTTGAAAATTACAGGAATACTTAAATTGTCCTTTCTGACCCAAAAACGTTATTTTGTACTTTTGAGTGCATTATGAAAAGTGCTTAACATTTGTAAAAAAGTTCTATTATTTTTCCTTTTTAGAGTTAAAGTATTTCAGAAATAGAATAATGTTACCATTACGAAACTTCATCGTATTTTTTCATATGCTCCGTACTAAAAGAAAAAGAAAAAAAAAACCTATACACGTGTCTAAAACTTTAAGCAGTTGGCACTAAAAATTAATCCTTGTTCCTCTCTAGGATTTATTTGTTTACTAATTTAGTTAAAACCATTTAAATATTAAAAGTTTCCCAAACTAACTTATGTTTCAACATAGACAAGTTACTCGTGATAAAGATCAAAATATGTCCATTTACTTAGCCCCGTTATCGATTATTGGCATTGATAAGAGCAGTGATAATGCATTTCATGCTTGCTCAAGAGAAGCCATCATTCAAAATTTCCATTATGATTACTATTAATATTACTGTTGTAAGGCAACGAATATTTGTAACAATGGATTTTATATTTGATCATTTTAATGGGGAAATTACATGAAGTTTGCTGTTTTCCATCGTAACCGAAACAATAATTTTAATTTAGAACTTTTTCAGCGTTAAGTTTAACCTTAAGATTAAGCAAATCTATTAGTAAATACACAAAGTCTCTATGTGGTCTAGTTGCTGAGATATAAGCAAAAGCAGGCCTCAGATTTTTTCCGAGACAAACATGCCAATTGTAATAAAGATGCTTAATAATGTTCCAAGGCAAGTTTTATTATAAAACTGGAAAATTGCCCGTCAAGGTATGACGGGTGAAAATTGCTTCTACATTCGAACGAAGCCATTGCCTGTTTGGTGATATTTTGATAGTTGAAATTGCAACCCCAATTTCAGTGGATTAACCGTAAACTCCAGTAGGTAGCGTTTATTGTTGACCATTCTTTCGTTCCTTCATTCCCCTGAAATGACACGGTCTTACCAGTAAAGCAGTTAAGTTACCGGATCGAGTTCAGCCTTGTCACATTAAAGCCTTTCCCTGCATGTTAAACATTACCAAAACATATGTTGAAACTCGCTGGTTACTCGATCATTGGCTGTTATACATATGAGGATATCATGTTCTTTTTTTATGTACTGCAATTTTTTTTTATTCGAAAAAATTAAATTATTTTAACTATTTCACTTTGCCCCATTATCCCCCATATAGAGGCAAAAATATAGGCACATTATAGGGGAAAAAAATTGTAAAGCAGTACATACAAATCTATACTAATATTATAAAGGGAGAGAGCGAATTTTTGTATGTTTATTTATATGTTCGAGGTCATCTCCGGAACCATTGTTACTATTTGAAAAATTCTTTCACTGTATGAAAGGTGTTTTCTTATTGAGTGACATAGGCTATAAATTATGCATACATGCATTTATATTATTTTTTAAACCAATAGTTTGT